>NC_052312.1:32813361-32838361 GCF_016432855.1 Salvelinus namaycush
TCTCAGAGTAGGGGTGCTGATCTAGGATCTGTCCATATAAACCGCACTCCTTATGATCTAAAAGGCTAAACTGATCCTAGATCAGCACATCAGAGTTGATGTTATTCCATCCTGTCCTGTTTCTCTCTGTGTGGTTGTTAATCTTGGGCGTCCTGGTCGGAGATGAAGTACAAACGATCGTATCCCACATGAGAGAGAGAGGCTTTGAACGTCCTCCTCTGGGAGATAGGCTACCCCACATACAACACAGACAACCACACAAACGCGAATGCTTGCAAACGCACACTTGCGTACACACACACACACACACACGTGCGCAAACACACTTGCAAACGCTCATTCACTCACAGACCCACACACACACTGCACTCATTTTCTATGGCGGATACAAAAGTTAAAGAGAGTCAGAGTCAAGTTGAAGAGTGTTGAGTGTGTGAAGAGAGTCAGAGTCAGTTGAAGAGTGTTGAGTGTGTGAAGAGAGTCAGAGTCAGTTGAAGAGTGTTGAGTGTGTGAAGAGTCAGAGTCAAGTTGAAGAGTGTTGAGTGTGTGAAGAGAGTCAGAGTCAGTTGAAGAGTGTTGAGTGTGTGAAGAGAGTCAGAGTCAGTTGAAGAGTGTTGAGTGTGTGAAGAGAGTCAGAGTCAAGTTGAAGAGTGTTTAGTGTGTGAAGAGAGTCAGAGTCAGTTGAAGAGTGTTGAGTGTGTGAAGAGAGTCAGAGTCAAGTTGAAGAGTGTTGAGTGTGTGAAGAGAGTCAGAGTCAGTTGAAGAGTGTTGAGTGTGTGAAGAGAGTCAGAGTCAGTTGAAGAGTGTTGAGTGTGTGAAGAGAGTCAGAGTCAGTTGAAGGGTGTTGAGTGTGTGAAGAGAGTCAGAGTCAGTTGAAGAGTGTTGAGTGTGTGAAGAGAGTCAGAGTCAGTTGAAGGGTGTCGAGTGTGTGAAGAGAGTCAGAGTCAGTTGAAGAGTGTTGAGTGTGTGAAGAGAGTCAGAGTCAGTTGAAGAGTGTTGAGTGTGTGAAGAGAGTCAGAGTCAAGTTGAAGAGTGTTGAGTGTGTGAAGAGAGTCAGAGTCAGTTGAAGAGTGTTGAGTGTGTGAAAGGGTAATTGCACAGTATTTCCCATAAAGGGACATGACACAATAATCTATTAACTACCACACACACACACACACAGTGGTGTAAAGTACTTAATTAAGTAAAAAATACTTTAAAGTACTACATAAGTCATTTTTTGGGGTATCTGTACTTTATTATACTTTCACTACATTCCTAAAGAAAATAATGTATTTTTTACTCCATACATTTTCCCTGACACCCAAAAGTACTCTTTACATTTTGAATGCGTAGCAGGACAGAACATGGTCCAATTCACGCACGTATAAACAGAACCTCCCTGGTCATCCCTACTGCCTCTGATCTGGCGGACTCATTAAACACACATTCTTTGTTTGTAAAGGATGTCTGAGTGTTGGAGTGTGCCCCTGGCTATCCGTAAATAAATGAAAAACAAGAAAATGGTGCCATCAGGTTTGCTTAATATAAGGAATTGTTTTATTATGTATACTTTTACTTACGTATATTTTAGCAATTACATTTACTTGTGATACTTAAGTATATTTAAAACCAAATACTTTTTGACTTTTACTCAAGTAGTATTTTACTGGGTGACTTTCACTTTTACTTGAGTCATTTTCTATTAAGGTATCTTTACTGTTACTCAAGTATGACAATTGGGTACTTTTTCCACCACTGCACACACACACACACACACATACTGTACACACACACGCTGGGTGTCTGAGCGCTGTTTATTTATGCGTAGCAGACAGAGACGTCTCAGAATAGATGAAAGGGCCGGGAGCTTTCTGGGAACACAGTCCTGTGTGACCACTCACCCAGTAGGAGTCGGCTCAATGTGGTGATACAACACACAAAGTACACTCTCTCTATTATCTGTCTGTCTATCTATATATCTGTCTGCCTGTCTGTCTCAATCAATCAATCAAAATGTATTTACTGACACTCACTCACACACACAGACACACTGCCTGATTACCACAATACACACTCTCCAGCTGTGGTCTGCCCCCTGAGGGCAGTGTCACTATTACAGACTGGTGAAGGGGATACCTATTACTGGTCTGAAAGGAGTCATTGTTTTACACACACACACACACACACACACACACACACACACACACACACACACACACACACACACACACACACACACACACACACACACACACACACACACACACACACACACACACACAGAGAGAGAGAGAGAGAGCCTTTGATGTTCAACAGCATCATTTCTCAGGTTTCTTTGAATCAAACACTTAGACCATGGTGAGCTTGGACTTCAAACAGACACAGGAGCTGCATGTAATTTGGGAAGCATTCATTCACTACGGCTCCTACAAACCAGAAGACAGACAGACAGACTAAAGATTTGAACATCTCTCCACTCAAACCAAACGGCAAAACAAATAATTAGGCGGTATTGATTTGACCTCCAAAGCAGACCGTTTTCCAATACAAGAGGCAGACAGACACACTGCGCTATGCAAGACCAGACACACACACACACACACGCTCCATCTCTCACTAAATCAGAACGAAAGCTATAGCTTCCTCTGGGTTTTGTTGGTCATTAGCCAATTCCACAACCCCAGAAGCGGACATTCGGGAGAATAGCCTGCCCTACACACACGGCGTGAGAATACATACATCACGGCGACAGAACTCTCTCTCTCTCTCTCACTCACTCACTCACTCACACACACACACACACACACACACACACACACACACACACACACACACACACACACACACACACACACACACACACACACACACACACACACACACACACACACACACACACAGCCTGCAAATCAACAAAGATAACCCCCCCCCCCTTCCACACACGACTACACACAGAAAATACAACAATGCGCATTCGCACACACACTCTGGACACTAGGTCAGAATGCCAGTGTGCTACAGCCAATGCGTGGTTCAGTCAGAGAGAAATAACCTTCTCTGATAGTTATCACAATTTAATAATGTAATAGTCTACCATATTAGTAATAATACACTATTTGAGGACCTTATGTCAGAAATATTCGCGCTATCAAATGCTCTATCTCTCTCTCTATTTGTGTGTTCGATTGTGTTTTTGTCAATGTCTGCCAATACAAACAACAGCCCAAGTGAATGTAAATGGGCAGAGAATTATCTAACGTTACAGTCCTCTAATCCCATCTTCCTCTCTGCTGTCTAAATCCTAGTTTTTATCCAAATAACGTCTAGCCCTTATTCCTGAAGGCTAGCCTTCTACCGTTGACTCACCGATACGAAGTCTGTTTCCTAAAAGCCAGACCCTTTAATTTCTCCTCCAGCGTCTCCACCTCCATCTCGACGAGGCTACTGAACGTATCGCTGCCCCCCATGGCCTCCTCTTCGCCGCAGCCGGACTCGCTGTCCTCCCCGGCAGCTTCCAACGCCGTCAGCCGGCCGCTGAAGGTCCCGGGGTTGTGCTCCGCCTGGGACGGGCAGGGCTTGGCCAGGGGGTCCATGCTCATGCTGCGGCTGGCGCTGGACCCCCTCTCCCCGGCTACTCCGGGAGACAGAGACGGTCTACGGTGGGTATCGCTGGATGACAGTGTCCGTCCTTTTTATGGTCGCGTTTGTTGAAGGGACCCAAAGCGGCGGGGATCTGTGTTCGCCGCACGGTCAAGCACGCGCTGGTGATCGCGAACGGCTAGTGTGAGATGACTGTCTGGAAATGGCAGCACGAGCTGCAGCAGGAACAACAAGCGTAAGCTCAACAGAAGCTCACGAGCTGCAGCAGGCAGCATCAATCTCCGGCCCCGACAAGGGCATTGTGGGATACTCTTGCTCCTCCTCACTCCGCTGCAGCATCATCACCATGGTAAAAGTAGGGCAGAGCAGGGGCGGACTGAGACAAGATTTCGGCCCTGGCATTTTATCCACACCAGCCCAAAGCACTATGCGCACAGCCAACTAATTTCCCCCTGGTGTCACTGGTGCCACTAACTTTGTTGGTGGCACCTGCCCATAAATTGGTCAGACAAAGTAATTCATAGTCCTTCAATAAGTGCAATAAATAGACTACTGAGGTATTTTAAAATATATATATTTCATCTAACACATCCAAGCAGGAATGCATGATTCAAGATATTTTGATGTGCAATCCAGTGATTGTCATGAATTTCAAGTTGACCAAAAAAAATATATAACAATGGCATGGATGGAAATACATATATTAAACTATAACATTTCGCTTTAGTACTTTGAAATACTTGCATTATTTACAACACAGAAAGCAACTGCCCCTCCACAGTTTTCTTAATCTTTGCCTATCTAGTAATTTTACAATCACACAAGTTTGGTAGCCTATGCTGTTGGATGCACTTTCTAGCCATGGGCGTAGTTCACGCGGTGGTTACAATGTATCACTGATCAAACATTCTCATAAAAGGTCTGTGGCGAAACCGCGGGAGGAAATTAGTTTGGAACAGGGATATAGACATTATTTTTACATTCAAATATGATTGGGTACAGCGTTTGATTATTGAAATATCTGCCTCAATTTAACTTCAGAGTTGCTTTTTTCTTTCTGAGGGCTAATCGGGGACAATTTCAGGGAACGCTCTAAAATCAGAGATTGTCCCCGGAAATCAGGAACGACTGGTCACCCTTGTCAAATAGGACACCAGAATTTCCTCCTTTTTTCCAAAAGAGATGAATTACATACATCTTTATGTGCACTAACTCATATAATAGGATAATTAATTTAGGGTTCAAAACCTGAGAAAGTGAAAACACAAAATTAGTTCATTAGATAGCTAACTCTAAATATAAACACACACCGATAGTAGCCATGTATTCATCCAACAGTAAATTGAATGTCCTACCCATGAGGCCCTCGCAATATCCAGTGCGCATTTCGCCATATCAAAATAGTTATTGAGCTGAATATTGAGAGTTGATAAATAAAATGATACCTACAGAAAGCTGAGACCCTCCTCTCTTCGTCAGAGAGAAGGTAACGAAGCTTCCAAAGCTGTGCTTTTTCCGCAATTGCATTTTTCAATGTTATACAATCAGAACGCATTTGTCTTTCGAACTGATGGGGGGGGTAGGAGAGGGGCTCGCTCATCACAGCAGCAGGCCCCAGCGAGGGCACAGACACAGGGGCAGGACAGCCACTTTCATTACAGGAATCATGAGGATAATACACTTTACTGTTTGACCAAATCATGGTTTTAGCCGCCACACATTTGTTTTGAGTGAAGTGACAATGTAGAATGTGCTCGAATTACATTTATAGGCACCCTATATTTTTTACGATCCATGATCTTGGCCGTTGCCGACTGATCAGCCAAACCCTTATTATAGATTAGTATACCGCCGTCCATGTCACCTTGCTCATTGTTTTATTTTTCATGTAAAAAAATAAAATAAATTGCTGTCAATTTTCATTCAGCCCACCCAACAACAAAAAATGGTCTAGCCCATCTGGCATTTGCCAGAATTGACATATCAGTTGCATCATTATAACCCACTATGGGAATGAATAGGGAAATGACTAAGTAGTTGAGGATTGGAAAGGATGCTTTGGCTTTTGCAGTAAATTTGACAAATTGCATCTGATTCTGTCAGTGAGTCTGTCTGTTTCTATGTTTTTCTGTAAAACACAGTTAGTATCCCACCTCCCAACCATGAGACTTTCATTCTAAGCAAATCACCCTATTCTGAATTTTGTGGGTGCTTAATACAAATTAGGTTAATGTGATTTGAGGTTTAAAAAAAAAGAGAATTATCAAGGCTGAGTTCTTTCACGGGCAGGGAGACAGACATGACATTTGACAAAATGCACACACAGAAATGTGCATAAATGCACGCACAGAAATGTGCATAGACGACCGCACGGTCACAAGCTCACCAGTCGCATCCATAGACCAGTCGTCCAGAGGCAGAGCTGTAATTTGTTTGAACATTGGAGTGTGGGTTAAAACAGCGATTCTCAACTGGCGAGTGTCTTTATTTTTTTATTTTTTATACTTTAAATTTTTTAAATTTCAGTCTGAACTGAAACGACTAAAACCAGGTAGAAAGTGTGTAGAAATCAGAACTATTTGGTTGATTTTGCCGTCTCAACCCAGTGAACTTAACATTCTTCATCAAGAATATGGACAAAATGAAAAATGAGGTACTGTTGTTCCCTTGTCATATAATTAGTACATTTACTATCAAATAGTACTGTAAAAAAAAAAAAAAATCCAGATTACATTTTGGCAACAAACCCCAAAAAACCACCATGTGAATATTGGATCGTGGCTGAGACAATCTGGTTCTATTTGGGTCCCGAGGCAAAACCAGTTGAGAACCGCAGGGTTAAAACATTTGAATAAGTTGATTTGAATGGCTGATGTCAAAACCTTTGGGAAGGGCTTAGTACGACTTCTGACGCTTATGTCATTATTGACTGACACATGCGCACAGTGAGTGAATACGTACTTGCGGTCTCAAACACACAGTACATGACTTCAATTACACTTCAAAAGCAGGACAATCTTACACGGCAGCTGATGCTTTTACTACGGAAAATATTGATTTGTTTTAATCAAAAAACCAAAAAGGACAAAACCAATGAAGACAAAGACAGGTCCAGTGGAGGCAAAATGTGACTCAACAGTTTATATACAATAAATAAGAATACAACGGGCTCTTTGGGGACACAGTGAGAGTGGATTGACGGCAGGGTGCAGGCCAAAGGAGAAGGCGCGGTTTGGTTCTATTCATCCGTGTGTGTATATGTGTGAGACCGTGCAGGTGGTACGGAGACGATGACCTAGCAGAAACCTCATAATGGTTCATTGCATATCACAAGGCCAGCGTGGTGTTCCCTCCAGCAAGGAAGTATCTTAGTTTAGGAAACAACACATTCCCTACACACATTATTTGGTATAAAGTACTTTGTCATCACGCTGTATTAGAAAGTTTGATTGTCACAACATGCAACCATCGATCAACATCAGTCAACATTGTTTGTACTAACCGCACACATGTAGGCTGACATTACATTGTTATTTTTTATATTTACAAAAATAGGGTTTGCTACGAAGACCTTTGGCTTTTGACAGATACTCATATTTTAGGAAAAAATGTGATATTCTGAATCAATCCTGACTAAAATCAATAGGAAAAGAATACGGAAAGAAAATAGCATTTGAGATACTAAGCCCCATTACTGTGAAGACATCAGCAGAGTATTCACAGAGCTACGGGGGCCCATTCTCATAACACCACCATCACACGAAGGGGAATATCACCATAGAAATACAGAAAGATATACCACTCACTCAAATATAACAGAGCATAATGGCTAGAGCAAAGGATATTATAAAATATATAAAGAAGTAAAGCAAATAAAAAGGCAAAATAAAAAACAAAGTATGAACACAAAAATATATCAGACGATGGTGTACTATTGGAATGGAATAAAAACACAATATAAAAGAACAACTACATACGATAAAATAATAAAGATATCAAAAAAGATTCTATAAATACAGAGAGCCTCCGTCTCCTGCGCCTGCAGAGGGAAGGTCAAAGGTCAGGGGTGAGGGGTCAGAGGTAGACCCTATGACGTCTCGTTGACTGTCCTCTCCAGCTCTATGATTTTAGTGCTGTCGTTCACCCTCTGCTCCAGAGACCTGGAGAAGAAGAAGAGAGACAAACAAATAAGAAGCTACATTACCAGACTTTTACTGACATCAATACCCCAAAATCGTGTCAAAAACAGTTTTTCTGTCTCATACAGTCTCTGATATCATCGCCTACCATAAGTGTGTGTGTGTGTGTTACCTGTGCAGGTCTAACAGCAGGGGTTTCTGTGGATTCGCATCACTGTTGTTGAAAGGTGGGCGTGTCTCAGCACGGTGTGACTCCTCCCCTTTCTGCTGCTTTTTCTCAGAGCGCCACGCTGCCATGACGACCGTGGGCCTCTCCAACTGGTCAGGATAGTCCCCGCCCAGACCCAGAAGGTGTGGCTCGTCCAGCCCTCTCTCCTCATAGGACAGCAGGCTCCTGGACTTCACTGTGAAGGATCATGGGTAAAAAAAAATATATATATTTTTTTTTTAAACACCTATCTGATCACATCATGTCCAGAAAGGAGAAAGTACACAATGACATGCCTATCTTAATCTTTTATATCTTTCCTTGTTGAAATGTCTTTTGGTTTTCAGGGACGGTATAATCCTTTGATATGATCAAGTCTACTACTAATGCAATCCTACAACCCTCTTAACAAGATTTACAAATGAAGTCTTATGAAATGGATTACACACAAAAAACGCTAACCCTACCAACAGTAAACCTTGCTCTGTACATAGCCTACATACAGATTGTTCTACTGTAGGGCGGACTGCCAGCAGCACTGATACTGGGCTCTGTGGCAAACAGGCTGTGTGTGGGAGGGAGAAGAGCGGTAGGGGAGCAAAGATCAGTCATCATTAAAATGGCTGCATTGCAGTTTAATCATGCTAATGATAGTCCCTCGGAATGGGAAATGATGACATTCAAGTGAACACTCTTCCAGGAGGCCACGCCAAAACACTCCAAAAGGTGTGTGTGCGTGTGTGTGACTGGTAGGATTACGGAACACTGCTAGTCCCTCAGCACGCAGAGATTCAGAGCTAATGCCTCGCTCGCTCGCACACACACACACACACACACACACACACACACACACACACACACACACTAAAAAGATCAGCATTAATCCATGAAACATGAATGTGCAATGTATGACTGACTGTGTGTGTGTGGTGTGTGAGCGTGTGTGTGTGTGTACAGTACCTGTAGCTGTGTAAGACTCTTGCATGGCCATGTCTCTGGAGAGACCAGTCTCTGTGATGGAGGAGCAGGGACCCAGGCTGGGGTAGAAACTCCCTAGGAACACAGCGAAGCACAGCACCACTACCTAGACACACACACATATGTCATTAGGCTCCACAGTCAAACATTTACATGAAAAGGACAAGATAGGCTGCCCACAACAGCTGACACACAGAGCATGCAGGAGTTATATAAAATGGAAAACAAAAGGTTATCCAATCAATACGAAACACAAATGCGCGCTCGCGCACACACACACATCGACGCACACATACACACAGGGCTGAGCGTTGTGTTGGGGAGTCTCACCATGAGGCAGGAAGAGGTCTGGGTGCCAGTGACTTTGCAGGAGCGGGGAACCTTCCCTGCCACCACTGCCTGCAGAGAGTGCAGCTGTTGTATTAGAGTCCTAGGGAGAGGTGACGAGGGGAGAGGGGATGAGGGTAGAGGGGATGAGGGGGGGGGGGGGGGGGGGGGGGGAAGGGGGGGGAGAAAGGGCAGAAGGTAATGAAGGGGTCAGAGCTTAGTCATAGACACACACACACACACACACACCCTGCCGAAGACAATACACACACACGCATTCTCATACACACGCATTCTCACACACACGCATTCTCACACACACACACACACACACACACACAGCTGAAAAGAACAGCAGAGAATTATACACTTCACTGGACTAACATGTGACTTCACAGACAATGTTACACGGTGTGTATTCGTGCACAAACCCATGCAAACATAACAAAACATAACGCTCCGATCGACTCAGTGAGCTGTGTGACAATTTTACAAGGTTGGATTAATAATGTAGGAAAGGATGAAGCACAAAACATACCCCAGAGCACCATGTAATGTATGTCTCTTACTTGTTGGTACACTCCAGATTCTCCACTTTCCTGCGCAGCTCGCTGTTCTCATTGGAGCAGTTCTCCACCCTGTGGACAAAGGGGGGAATTACAAGATCAGTGACAGGTTAGAAGAAATAACAAGGGGAGACAATGCTTAGACAGAAGTTACTGTACGTACGTGTCAAAAGCACTTTTGAGTTTTATGAATTGTCATAATAAAGTGTTTATCTATAGCATTGATGATGATGCAAATGAATGACCAAAGAAATAGAAGGGCCAAAAACGCAGTCCCAAAGCAACACATTTGATTTCACGCTGAATGAGAACATTACGAAAGACTCACTTCTTCTCCAGGGCGTCCATGTACTCTTTCTTCTTTCTGCGGCTCTCTTGAGCAGAGATCTGAAAGAAAGGATGTCGAAAATTACGCCACGTCGTGGCTCACGGAAGTATCACTTGAATGTATCACTCTGAAGTGTGTTATTACATGTCGGCCACAGGCAGAAATAGAAAGCATTAAATAATAAAGATATCAAAGAAGATTCTAGAAATACATAGAGCCTCCGTCTCCTGCGCCTGCAGAGGGAAGGTCAAAGGTCAGGGGTCAGAGGTAGACCCTTTGTCTCTCTTAAATATAAACATATGCACAGTGGGGTCTGAAATTATTGTCACCCTTGATAAAGACCAATAATGACTGTATAAAATGATTATATTTATAATCCTGAATGAGAATACAGTATTATGTCTCAGTATTTAAAAACAACATATACAGTCATTATTGCTGCTCTATATCAAGGGTGCCAATCATTTTGGACCCCACTGTATACAGAATTTGGTCAACAAAAATATAAACGCAACATGTAAAGTGTTGGTACCATGCTTCATGAGATGAAATGAAAGATACAAGAAATGTTCCATACGCATTAAAAAGCTGATTTCTCCAAAATGTTTTTGTTTAAAATTTGTTTACATCCCTGTTAGTGAGCATTTCTCCTTTGCCAAGATAATCCATCCACCTGAGAGGTGTAGCATATCAAGAAGCTGATTAAACAGCATGATCAAGACACAGGTGCACATTGTGCTGGGGACAATAAACAGGCCACTCTAAAATGTGCAGTTTTGTCACAAAACACAATGCCACAGTTGTCTCAAGTTTTGAGAGTGTGCACATTTGGCATGCTGACTGCAGGAATGTCCACCAGAGCTATTTCAAGAAAACTGAATGTTAATTTCTCTACCATAAGCCGCCTCCAACGTCATTTTATAGAATCTGGCAGTACGTCCAACCAGCCTCACAACCGCAGACCACGTGTAACCACGCCAGCCCAGGACCTCCATATCCAGCTTCTTCACCTGCGGGATTGTCTGAGACCAGCCACCCAGAGAGCTGATGAAACTGAGGAGTAGTTCTGTCTGTATAAAAGCCCTTTGTGGGGAAGAACTCAGTCTGATTGGCTGGGCCTGGCACCCCAGTGGGTGGGTCAGGCTCCCAAGTGGGTGGGCCTATGCCCTCCCAGGCCCATCCATGGCTGCGGCCCTGCCCAGTCATGTGACATTAAGAATAGGGCCTAATTTATTTACCTCAATTGACTGATTTTCTTAAATGAACTCAGTAAAATCACTGAAATTGATGCATGTTGCGTTTATATTCATGTTCCTAACTATTGTTTGACATTTCATTTCAGAAATCGTAATCCCAAGGCCCACCTTGTTCTTGATCTTCCTGCGTATCTTCTTCAGGGCCTTCTCCTCCGCCTTGGACAGGGGCAGCTTGGTGGGAACAGGGTAACCCTCGGCAACCAGGGTTCTCCTCTCTTCTTCTGTCAGGAGGAGGGGGCCAGAGCCCTGCAACTTCTACGGGGGGGGAGAGAGAGGAAGTGTCATCAGAGCCCATCAGATAAACTGACATACTGTATCTTGTTTGTTTCAGTGACTTCCCTGTATCTGTTCTCTGAATAGTTCCATCGCTCATTCCTTCCCTTTCATGAGGTCGTCACTGATCTGACCAGGTTAGATTGGTGAACGCAATACAGTGATAACCTCGCATTAACTTATCCAATCTCTCTCAGATCAGTGATCACCTGAAGGAAGGCTGGAAGGATTCATATTATGCCAACAGGGTCCTTGTATCTTTTCAGTGAATCCCTGGTCCCCAGTCTGTGTTGTACTTACGTGTGGGGCGGTGAGAAGAGGGGAGTTGGAGAGGGAGGAGGGTGTGCGCTGAGACACCTTGAGGCCGGCCTGGGAGGGCGCAGGGCTGAGGGGAGAGGAGGGGGTGGAGGGGCTCTGGGGGGTGCTGGCGTGTACCGGGCTCTGACTGCCCTCGGAGTCACTGCCGTGGGAGGAGGGAGGGGTGGGTGGCATCTGCAGAGACTCCAGACCTTGTGAGGGGAAACAGACACAAACAGGTTACACACTTGCAAACGTTCTCTGGAGTTGATCAACACTAACATTTACACATTGGATTGTGCTTAATGTCAACATCATCCATCAGTGGCTAGAAGGGGTCCTCAGAGCAGCACAACCCTGATCCGCCTGCATAGTAACTATACTGAACAAAAATATAAATGCAACAACTTCAAAGATTTTACTGAGTTACAGTTCATAAAAGGAAATCAGTCAACATGAAATACATTTCTTAGGTCCTAATCTATGGATTTCACATGACTGGGAATATAGATATCCATCTGTTGGTCACAGATACGTAAAAAAAAAAAAGTAGGGGCGAGGATCAGAAAACCAGTCAGTATCTGATGTGACCACCATTTTCCTCATGCAACGCGACACATCTCCTTCGCATAGAGTTGATCAGGCTCTTGATTGTGGCCTGTGATTGTGGAATGTTCTTCCACTCCTCGTCAAAGGCTGTGCGAAGTTGCTGGATATAGGCAGGAACCGGAACACGGTGTCGTACACGTCTATCCAGAGCATCCCAAACATCCTCAATGGGTGACATGTCTGGTGGGTATGCAAGCCATGGAAGACATTTTCAACTTCCAGGAATTGTGTACAGGTGGATGAATGGCACGACAATGGGCCTCAGGATGACATCACGGTATCTCTGTGCATTGAAACTGCAAACGATAAAATGCAATTGCACTCGGTTCACAACGTTGACATCAGCAAACCGCTCGACCACACGATGCCATACACATTGGTCTTCAGTTGTGAGGCAGGTTGGACGTACTGCCAAATTATAACATTCAGTTCTCTAGCAACAGCTCTGGTGGAAATTCCTGCAGTCAGCATGCCAATTGCACGTTCCCTCAAAACTTGAGACATCTGTGGCATTGTGTTGTTGTGTGACAAAACTGCACATTGTAGAGTGGCTTTTTATTGTCCCCAGCACAAGGTGCACCTGTGTAATACAAACGCTCTGACGAAGGTCGTGAGGCCGATACGTAAGCCTATTAAAGAGCAGTGATACTATCCAGAGCAGTGTGCGGGTTTCTTCTTTAAAAAAATATATATATACAAAAAATACAAACTAATCAGCTTCTTGATTATGCCACACCCGTCAGGTGGATGGATTATCTTGGCAACGGTAAATGCTCACTAACAGGGATGTAAACAAATTTGTGCACAAAATGAGAGAAATAAGGTTTTTGTGCGTATGGAAGTTTCTGGGATCTTTTCTTTCAGCTCATGAAACCAATACTTTACATGTTGCGTTTGTATTTTAATTTTTTTTAAAGAAGAAACCCGCACACTGCTCTGGATAGTATCACTGCGTATCGGCCTCACGACCTTCGTCAGAGCGTTTGTATTCAAAACAAATATTTTGTACATACCATATACATTGTCAAAGACTTAAAGTGTGCTTGTTTTATCTTCAAAATGTATGCACACATGACTAAGTCGCTTTGGATAAAAGCGTCAGCTAAAATGGCATATATTATATTATTTAATGAGGTGGAAAGAGTTGGCACAGTATTTGACACGTATATTTGACCCAGGTCTGGGGTCTACATACAGAGAGGTTATGAGTAGAGTGGCAGTACGATACGGTGTGCGTCAGATCTCACCTTTAGGAGACAAGTTGAGGAACTGGTCCACTTCATGAGGCTCCAGTTTGATCTGGATCTCACCAATCTCCTTCGCCTAGACAATCAGACAGCAGAGAGAGACTCTACACGCGTGCACACGTTTGTGTGTGTATTTGTGAGTGCATGTCGGCCTGTCTGCATGTGCTGTGACTCTAGACGTCCTATTACCTTGCTGGTCTTGCCCTGTGTGGCGGTCTGTGGGTTGGGCCTGTGGGCTGGTGGGGCCGGGGCCTCAGTGATGTGGCCCTCGGGGGCCAGGGAGAGGGTTAGGGTGGGCAGCAGGGCTGGAGGGTCACACAGCAACACCTCCATCTGTTCCTCCTGCTCCACGGGCCAATCCTCACCATCTGATTCTAATAGAAAGAGACACGACACATCGGCATCAACACTGTCACTTACATTAGATACTGTACGTACTGTTTGTGTCTTGTGCGGCACTGAATGTACACATCTCCACATATTTCTGTATTGCCACCCTCTTTTTTTGTTATAGATACCATAGATAGTCTATACATTACAATACCGCATGTAATCTACAACTGTCACTGAGGACCAAAACCCTCCCCTCTTTCCTCCCTCTGTCCTCCCCCTTTCACCTGCATCACTCCCCTGCTCCCCAGGCAGATGTGAGATGGGCGACTGGGGCCGGGAGTCCCCACACAGGGAGTAGGAGTGCTCCGCCTGGATGTGGGGCGGCAGCGGGGAGGACGGGGTAAAATCCTCCCCCTCATCCATGGCCTCTCCTTCCCGGCCGGACAGGAAGGGGTCGCTCAGTAGCTGGCCCAGCAAAGCATCCTGGGAAAAGTCGTCCAGGAGGTCTGTGAAGTGCTGTTAGAGGGGGGGGAGGGAGATATGGATGTTAATGGTAGACTGACAAAAGACACATGCGAAACACAGACTTGAGGCTAAGAGCACAGATATGATACCATCTAGTCGTCACACTGTCTAGTTATTACACCATATACCATGTCATTATTATAGCATATACCTGTACCTGTAGCTAGTCTGTAATTACTGCCTATAAAGCTCTTTAATGGCTATCAGCACTTGCCTTTGAGGAAAAGCCCCCCCAGGCCAGCAACAAACAGCCAATCATAGAGCTGTAAAATCCCCTCTCTTCCAGTGACAATAGATGCTGATATGGCTCCAACCAATCAGAGCGGCCATATCTCATCCTCCCATCTCTCCACACGGTGAGATGTTTTGAGTAAAGGCCAAGGCTGGCAGCCATCTTCTCCACTTCTCCTCCTTTCTTTCTTCCTTCCATCCCCCCATCCTACCCTCAGAACATTCCTCCATGCACATTCCTTCCCATCTTCCTTTCTTGCTGTGACCTGAAAACTCATCTCTCGTCACTGCTTGGGACAGGTTAGGACAGGCCTCTCAACCTCAGCTGTCCAATGTTTCTTCCCCTCTCTGCCCTCCACTTTTTAGATTCCCTACCTCTGTGTCGTCATGAAGACCTTCGGGTCAAAGAAATGCACTCAATAAACTGAGGGAGCATTCCATGTGTGTGACGGTATTGTACCCTGCACTTGAAAGTCATTATCAGATGGGTGTATACTAATTTAACTCTCTACCTCCATACCTCTTTCTGCTTTTCAGGTTATGTACTTCTTTACCTCTATTTAACATGACCTACCTAATAACGCCTATCAGCCAGCTGGAACAGTAATAATGGTCTGACTAGGTAATATTTTTTGTAGCTAATACCTACATTGAAACAGCTTGCCAGCTAGCATCAACAGCAGTTCATCATGTCTTCTGTGAGCCAGTGGGGGACGGGGAATATAAAGTATATGACCTAACAAAAAAACCGTTGAATAGCATGTGTTTTGTTGTGATTTATAAAAGTAATGAATCGCCCGTTCGCGAACACAAAAACGTGCTTTTGGTTGGTTTCACACAATGATATACAGCGCCTTCAGAAAGTATTCCGACCCCTTGACTATTTCCACTTTTTGTTACATTACAGCCTTATTCTAAAATTGATTAAATAAAATAAAAAAAATACTCGGCAATCTACACACAGTACCCTATAATGACAAAGTGAAAACAGGTTTTTAGACATTTTTGGAAATGTATAAAAAAAAACGAAACTGAAATACCTTATTTACATAAGTATTCAGAACCTTTACTATGAGACTCGAAATTGAGCTCAGGTGCATCCTGTTTCCATTGATCATCCTTGAGATGTTTCTACAACTTGGTTGGAGTCCAACTGTGGTAAATTCAATTGATTGGATATGATTTGGAAAGGCACACACCTGTCTATATAAGGTCCCACAATTGGCAGTGTATGTCAGAGCAAACACCAAAACATGAGGTCGAAGGCATTGTTAATAGAGCTCCGAGACAGGATTGTGTCGATGTACAGATCTGGGGAAGGCTACCAAAAAGCATTGAAGGTCCCCAAGAACACAGTGGCCTCCATCATTCTTAAATGGAATAAGTTTGGAACCACCGAGAGTCTTCCTAGAGCACTCCACCAATCAGGCCTTTATGGTAGAGTGGCCAGACGGAAGCCACTCCTCAGTAAAAGGCACATGACAGCCAGCTTGGAGTTTGACAAAAGGCACCAAAAGACTCTCACACCATGAGAAACAAGATTCTCTGGTCTGATGAAGCCAAGATTGAACTCTTTGGCCTGAATGCCAAGCGTCACGTCTGGAGGAAGCCTGGCTCCATCCCTACGGTGAAGCATGGGGGTGGCAGCACTATGCTGTGGGGATGTTTTTCAGCGGCAGGGACTGGGAGACTAGTGTGGGTCGAGGTAAAGATGAACAGAGCAAAGTACAACCTGCTCCAGAGACTGGGGCGAAGGTTCACCATCCAACAGGACAATGACCCTAAGCACACAGCCAAGACAATGCAGGAGTGGCTTCGGGATAAGTCTCTGAATGTCCTTGAGTGGCCCATCCAGAGCCCGGACTTGAACCCGATCTAACATCTCTGGAGAGACCAGAAAATAGCTGTGCAGCAACGCTACCCATCCAACCAGACAGAGCTTGAAAGGATCTGCAGAGAAGAATGGGAGAAACTCCCTAAATACAGGTGTGCCTAGCTTGTAGCGTCATACCCATTTCCCCCTGAATTTAACCAGTGGTGGGATGACTAGGATAATTTCTGGTGTACAGAAATGCTCTTTCTGGTGTACAGAAATGCACTTTCTGGTGTACAATCTCTGTCACTGAGAAGGTCACCCATTTTTGACTCAGACCGCTGGATGGATTACATGTAACAGAGTTCTGTGTTCTGGACTTGTAATGAACTGCATTACAGATGTGGGGTCTTTATTCGAGCCAGTTTGCTAAAGCAGGAAAATAATCCTTCAGAAACAGGAAATGTGAATTATTATGTGGATTATAATTAATGGACATTAGGGGTTGATACATTTTTTGTAAGGGAAAATTAAGTCTTTAATTTTAAAGTGGAAATTACAAACTTCAGAAGCCTTTTTAAACCTAAGATACACTACACGTTTTGAATTTCCTGCACTTCTGCAAAGTTCTCCTGCAACAGGATGATCAAATTAAGACCATACATCTGTAAGTGTCAGGGGACCTTAGTGTAGCCTATATCTCCATATACTCCCATCCTATACCCCCACTACTATATATCTCCATATACTCCCATCCTATACCCCCACTGCTATATCTCCATATACGCCCATCCTATACCCCCACTGCTATATATCTCCATATACTCCCATCCTATACCCCACTACTATATATCTCCATATACTCCCATCCTATACCCCCACTGCTATATATCTCCATATACTCCCATCCTATACCCCCACTACTATATATCTCCATATACTCCCATCCTATACCCCCACTGCTATATATCTCCATATACTCCCATCCTATACCCCCACTGCTATATATCTCCATTGACATATAATGTGTGTGTGTGTGTGTCTGTATGTTTGCCTGCACGTATGTGCGTGTGTCAGAGGGTGGCGTGATGTCGTACAGTAGGGAACAGTGTTACTGTAGAGCTGAGGAATGGGGAGGGAGGGAGTGATGTTTCAATGTGTTGCTCATTAACAAAAAGACCCACAGAGACAACAACCTCCTTGTGAAACAAAGGCCTTTTCTCTCACAACAACTTCCACAGCTGTTTAGAAGGTAAAACGGCCGTCTTTAACTTCATGATTAAAACTAAGAAGAAGAACACCAGAGACATTTATTAAAGTACGCACGTTGTTAAAACGAATAGGCCTACAGACTTCACAGTAACGCTAAGAAGCATTACTGCATAGGATTTGGAGCCGACCGTTCAGGTTGTACTGCAGTGTGCTGGAAACCACTGAGTCAGCCAAACAGTTACGTTATTGTCCTGATTCCACCCCGAGTTCAGTTCCTTAACGAATAACCTTCACCTGCTCTAGAATAGAGTTCTGTCTCCGGGCAAAACTCACAGACCTGAGCCAATAGGAATATTAGCCAGAGAGGGCCGGTCTCTAAAATGCTACAGCGGGGGATAGGAAGCATCTAGAAGCATCTTCATGGATATCATCTAGTTTGGAAAACAGAGAGCAACATTCAGAGGAAAAGGGTGGAATGACAAATAGGAAAAAAGAAGACAGCAGGTGGAAAAGGTGATGAACACCCTGGAGAATGTGGAAGGAATGAGAAGGAGAGGGAGACGGAGAGAGAAAGAAAGAAAGAAAGAAAGAAAGAAAGAAAGAAAGAAAGAAAAAGAGGGAGAACAAGGAGAGAGGGTGCGCAAGGAGAGAAGGGTAGAGATGGCAGGAAGCCAGGCATGTGGGTTGAGTTACAGTCTGATTCAGGCCAAGACAGAGAAAGACAGAGAGAGTGAGCGAGGGAGAGAGACAAAACTGACCACTCGCCATTGGAATGTTCTTTCCGCTCTTTTCCCACTTATAACGTTTTCTACATGTCCAGCTGGAAGGGAACTCAATACAAATGCTAGTCTGTCCAGTGGGCCTACTACAGTAGTCAGAGTGACCTCTTTAACCGACTCTACACGCTAAACATCCTGTTACATACCCAGTCATACTCTAGTAGTTTCCCTATATGGCTCTATATACTCTAAACCACCATAGGAAACACTCAGTCCTGTACACATGACTTAAATAGTACACAAACAACTCATATACACACACATACTACTGTATGACTCCAACTCTCCATAAGGAGTCATGTGGGCATATATAAGGAGTAGGACTTCAGATACTTTCAGGCATGCCTCTCTGTAATCCTCTAGCAGGCCTGGTGTGTGTGTGTGTTTAGTTAGTATGTTTATATTAACACACACACTAGAGGTCGGCCGATTATGATTTTTCAACGCCAATACCAATTAATGGAGGACCAAAAAAAGCCGCTACCAATTAAATCGGCCAATTTTTATATATATATTTGTAATGACAATTATAACAATACTGAACTGAATGAACACTTATTTTCACTTAATATAAATACATCAATAAAATCAATTTAGTCTCAAATAAATAATGAAACATGTTCAATTTGGTTTAAATAATGCAAAAACAAAGTGTTGGAGAATAAAGTAAAAGTGCAAAATGTGCCATGTAAAAAAGCTAACGTTTAAGTTCCTTGCTCAGAACATGAGAACATATGAAAGCTGGTGGTTCCTTTTCCTTCAAAGTCTTCAATATTCCCAGGTAAGAAGTTTTAGGTTGTAGTTATTATAGGACTATTTCTCTCTATACCATTTGTAATTCATATACCTTTAACTATTGGATGTTCTAATAGGTACTTTAGTATTGCTAATAGGTACTTTAGTATTGCCAGCCTAATCTCGGGAGTTGATAGGCTTGAAGTCATAAACAGCGCAATGCTTGAATACACAGCGAAGAGCTGCTGGCAAATGCAGGAAAGTGCTGTTTGAATGAATGCTTACGAGCCTGCTGCTGCCTACCACCGCTCAGTCAGACTGCTCTATCAAATCATAGACTTAATTATAATATAATAACACACAGAAATACGAGTCTTAGGTCATTAATATGGTCAAATCCGGGAAACTATCATTTCGAAAACAAAACGTTTATTCTTTCAGTTAAATACAGAACCGTTACGTATTTTATCTAACGGGCGGCATCCATAAGTCTAAATATTGCTGTTACATTGCACAACCTTCAATGTTATGTCATAATTATGTACAATTCTGGCAAATTAATTACGGTCTTTGTTAGGAAGAAATGGGCTTCACACAGTTCGCAACGAGCCAGGCGGCCCAAACTGCTGCATAAACCCTGACTCTGCTTGCACAGAACGCAAGAGACGTGACACAATTTCCCTAGTTAAAAGAAATTCATGTTAGCAGGCAATATTAACTAAATATGCAGGTTTAAAAATATATACTTGTGTATTGATTTTAAGAAAGGCGTTGATGTTTATGGTTAGGTACACATTGGTGCAACGACAGTGCTTTTTTCGCGAATGCGCTTGTTAAATCACCCAATTGGCGAAGTAGGCTGTGATTCAATGATAAATTAACAGGCACCGCATCGATTATATGCAACGCAGGACAAGCTAGATAAACTAGTAATATTATCAACCATGTGTAGTTAACTAGGGATTATGTTAAGATTGATTGTTTTTTATAAGATACATTTAATGCAAGCTAGCACCTTACCTTGGCTCCTTGCTGCACTCGCATAACAGGTAGTCAGTCTGCCACGCAGGCTCCTCGTGGAGTGCAATGTAATCGGCTATGATCGGTGTCCAAAAATGCAGATTACCGATTGTTAGGAAAACTTGAAATCAGCCCTTATTAAATCGGCCATTCCGATTAATCGGTCACCCTCTAACACACACACACACAAAATGGGCCTCGTGTAACTGTGTCTAAAAAGTGTCTCACCCTGCATCTGGCCTGTGTTTGGGTAGGGGAGAAGAGAGAGAGGTAGGCAGGGGTAGAGAGGGGGAAGGGGAGAGGGGAAAAGAGAGGAGAGAGAAGGGGAGAGGGGGAGACAAGTTGGAAGAGAGGTGAGGTGAGAGGGGAGAGAGGAGAGAAGGTTATAGAAGAGGAAGTAAGAGGGTAAAGGAGAAAGGACTGCTGGCTACGTCACATCGAATCCATAACCAACAGAAAATGTACAATCCCATCACTGGCGCTCACGTCTCCTAGCAGCAGAACAGCCGACCCCAGCGATTGTCACACAGGAAAATCTGGACCCTTACCAGGACAACCACCGACAGACACCCCTATCCATCATGTTTGTCCCTTGTCATGTGTTGTGTGACAGTAATGGTTTGGTGAGATGATGATGATGGTGAACAAACTGTTGGGTGTTGACTAGCTTCACAAGAGGAAGAAGAAGAGGAGGAGAGGAATGAAGCTCTGGCTCTTCTATGGTGTTGGAGGTCTCTAGGGAGAGGTTAGACTGTCGAGGCCTACTGAACCACAAACCTCTCCCTCTCTCTCAGTCATTACCTTGACTATTCAGGGACATAAAATGGAGGGGGCTGGGGCGGTGGGGCTGTGGTGGTGTGTGCAGGGGGATGTGGGTCATTGGCTAGGCTCCCTCTGCTCCAGAGGTGCTCCTGATGGGAGGGAAGGCCTCTCCTTTGTCTTAGGCCTGGCACAGAGGCGGCTGGGGTGGGGGTGAGGGAAGGGTGAGGTAATGGGGGGGAGAGGTGTTGTTAGGGGTGTTTGGGTGAGGGGCTGTAACCTGACTCTTGACTCCTTCTCCAGCTGGTAGACGGATGGTTTCTGCAGACACACACACACACACACTATGGCATACGGGGCTAATGTTGAAGTCGAGGGGGATGAGAAGGTGGTCTGTAATATCTGACCCCCCAGGGCATAAATGTGTGTGTGTTTGTGTGTGTTTAGTGTGTTTAGGCAAAGAGAGGAAGTAGGTCAAGCACGGGGGAAGGGAAGAGGCGGAATTGATGACGCAATACCTTCCCTTGAAAAACATAAACCAGATGTGCACCAAGAGAGGGAAGAAATTACTCTCTCACACACACACACACACACACACACACACACAAACACTGCCCACATGGGCACAAGGGTCACCTTCCTTGTGTGTGTGCGCATGAGGCTGTACCTTGCCCTGGACTCTTCCTTGTGTACTGACTCACTGATAAATGACACACACAAACAGTCACACACACACACGCATTTGCTTTGGATGCCTGCCACCTAGTCATGTAGCATTAGTCATTGCATCACAGTCAGCCCGTCCCCGCTCCAACCCCTAAGACTGATGGCTCCGATAGCAGGAAGGACAGGTTGTCTTCAACAGATTACCAACTCAAAACAACAACGATAAAGACTGTTCTGACTGTTGTGGTTGGCTGATATTGGTGTTATTCCCAGCAGGGATGAACACACCCCAGGCCTGGAGCTCCAGCTGTATCTGGGGGTTATCAAGGCTGACGGCACGGCAGAGGCCAGGAAACAGGGCTCAGACTGGGGGGGTTTGGTGGGGTTCCAGACTGGGGAGGCTGGTGGGGGGCTGAAGGGACCAACTGAAGCCAGGGTTGTGTTCCTATCCTTTGGACCAATGCAATGCTACGATCCAATCCCATGGTCAGGCTCCAAAGAAACAGGATCGGGATAGAAAACGTTATTCTTTTTTGGGGTTTTCATTAACAGAACACTGAAGCTCATGCAGTCTTCTTCACATTTTAAACGTTTGTGACGAGTCATTTCAACCAAAACGCGGCCGCTACGTGACCCAGTTATCCCCCTTTGGGCAGGGTGAAGGGTCAGGAGGCAGAATGACCGATGAGACCCGCTGATTGGATAGGCTTCGGTGGAGGAGAGGGGGAAGGGTTTGTCTGTAACTCCAGGATACTAATACCAGTGGGAGTGTTGCTTAACCAGTGTGATGTGTTGACTGTCCACAACACGGTGTGTTTCAGAAGATAATCACGAGAAGTAGTGTGAATTGAGACGGAGAAAACTACTGCATGATAAAAGGACATGGCTAAATGACATTACAGTGTACTAAAGGGTACATTGACACCACGGGCGGCTGGTGGCACCTTAACTGAAATGCTGGAACGGAACCTATGGAACGATAGCAAACGCATCAAACACGTCTCTTCCATGTGCTTGATACCGTTCCGTTCACTTCATCCCATAATTGATTTTGAGCAGTCGTCCTCTCACCGCCTCCTGTGATTTACAACCTCTTGCCCATATGGGAGCACTGCTTTTGAAAAGCAGTTCACTTTAAATGGGAAAGTGTGTACCCTATGTGGTTAGGGAGGGCAGTTGGATTTGAAAAAGATGACTTCAAAAGTAGAAGAAAAAAAAAGAAAGTAGGTGAAAGTGGTGAAAAATGGAATTTGCTGCTGTGGAATTTCAGATCGTCTTAATGACTGACCGTTGAGCTCATGAGTTGAACATCCTCGGGGTCAAAGTTCAGACAGTGACTGTTATCAGACACACACACACCACTGACAGTCAGACTACAGCAGCAGGATCCGAGATGGAAATAGGGAGGGAGGGAAGAAGGGAAAGAGAGAGAGAGAGAGAGAGAGAGAGAGAGAGAGGCAGAGAGACAAGAGGCTGGAAGATGACTAGTGTCTGGAAAACTCTGTCTCCCATGGTTTCCCATGGTTTCCTACCAAGGCAGCTTAATTGAGTCCAAAACTCACACACCCCGCTTCAGTGACATTGAACTTTTCCCCCAAGCCTGCTCTGACACAGTGACCGGCCATGCAGTCACTCTGCCCCACTGACGTCCTTCAACTGTTGATCAAGCGTTCTCTCTGTGTAAGTGTAGTGGGTGTTGTTAAATGGAGTCACAGCCCCCTTCAGCATAAGGGCTTCCAGTGAAAAGCTTACATGCCTGCTGAGAGAAACAACTTGTTCAATCATGCATATATTAAGTTGTTCTGAAAGCACTCAAATACATGTCTCTCTGGTTGACATCGTCTAATAGGAAAATGATGTCAATGTAAAAATGCAGGGGGAGAGCGGGATCAGAGAGGTGAAGGAGCTTTGTGTTTAGACTATGGGGCAGGAGTAGGCATGTTCCCCTCGACTGTCCCTTCCCCCACTCTGCCTCGGGGGAAGAGAGGAGGAAAAGTAGGGACAGCGTAGGAGGGAGAGGAAGGAGTAGGTTAGTAGGGTTAAAAAGGGAGCGGGTGAGAGAGATGGAAGGGACGAAGGATACGGAGTGAACACTTGTGAACAGCCCAGGAAATGGGTGCTGGGCGAAATAAAAAGAAAAAAACGATTAAAACACAAACTACCGTGCCCTGACAAATGTCTGCTTCTATCCTAAACAGCTTGTTCTAAATTCAAATCAAATGTTATTGGTCAGATACACATGGTTAGTAGATGTTACTGCGAGTGTAGCGAAATGCTTGTGCTTCTAGATCCGACAGTGCAGGCAGCAGTATCTAACAGGTAATATCTAACAAGTCCACAACAAAACCTAATACACACAATCTAGTAAAGGAATGGGATGAGAATATATAAGTATAAAATAAATGGATGAGCAGTGACAGAGCGGCTAAGATGCAATAGATAGTAAAGAATAGATAGTGAAGGATACAGTATATACAGTGGGGCAAAAAAGTATTTAGTCAACCACCAATTGTGCAAGTTCTCCCACTTAAAAAGATGAGAGAGGCCTGTAATTTTCATCATAGGTACACTTCAACTATGACAGACAAAATGAGAAAAAGAAATCCAGAAAATCACATTGTAGGATTTTTAATGAATTTATTTGCAAATTATGGTGGAAAATAAGTATTTGGTCAATAACAAAAGTTTATCTCAATACTTTGTTATATACCCTTTGTTGGCAATGACAGAGGTCAAACGTTTTCTGTAAGTCTTCACAAGGTTTTCACACACCGTTGCTGGTATTTTGGCCCATTCCTCCATGCAGATCTCCTCTAGAGCAGTGATGTTTTGGGGCTGTTGCTGGGCAACACGGACTTTCAACTCCCTCCAAAGATTTTCTATGGGGTTGAGATCTGGAGACTGGCTAGGCCACTCCAGGACCTTGAAATGCTTCTTACGAAGCCACTCCTTCGTTGCCCGGGCAGTGTGTTTGGGATCATTGTCATGCTGAAAGACCCAGCCACGTTTCATCTTCAATGCCCTTGCTGATGGAAGGAGGTTTTCACTCAAAATCTCACGATACATGGCCCCATTCATTCTTTCCTTTACACGGATCAGTCGTCCTGGTCCCTTTGC
>NC_052312.1:32843361-32885861 GCF_016432855.1 Salvelinus namaycush
CCACGCAGCCGTCATACCGCTCAGGAAGGAGACGCATTCTGTCTCCTAGAGATGAACGTACTTTGGTGCGAAAAGTGCAAATCAATCCCAGAACAATATCAAAGGAAGATGCTGGAGGAAACAGGTACAAAAGTATATATTTCCACAGTAAAACTGTGAGTCCTATATTGACATAACCTGAAAAGCCACTCAGCAAGAAAGAAGCCACTGCTCGAAAAACCGCCATAAAAAAGCCAGACAGCGGTTTGCAACTGCACATGGGGACAAAGATCGTACTTTTTGGAGAAATGTCCTTTGGTCTGATGAAACAAAAATAGAACTGTTTGGCCATAATGACCAATGTTATGTTTGGAGGAAAAATGGGGAGGCTTGCAAGCCGAAGAACACCATCCCAACCGTGAAGCACGGGGGTGGCAGCATCATGTTGTGGGGGTGCTTTGCTGCAGGAGGGACTGGTGCACTTCACAAAATAGATGGCTTCATGAGTCACGAAAATGATATGGATATATTGAAGCAACATCTCAAGACATCAGTCAGGAAGTTAAAGCTTGGTCGCAAATGGATCTTCCAAATGGACAATGACCCCAAGCATACTTCCAAAGTTGTGGCAAAATGGCTTAAGGACAACAAAGTCAAGGTATTGGAGTAGCCATCACAAAGCCCTGACCTCAAACCCATAGAAAATTTGTGGGCAGAACTGAAAAAGCATGTGCAAGCAAGGAGGCCTACAAACCTGACTCAGTTACACCAGCTCTGTCAGGAGGAATAGGCCAAAATTCACCCAACTTATTGTGGGAAGCTTGTGGAAGGCTACCCGAAACATTTGACTGAAGTTGAAGAATTTAAAAGGCAATGCTACCAAATACTAATTGAGTGTATGTAAACTTCTGACCCACTGGGAATGTGATGAAAGAAATAAAAGTTCTCTGCTATTAAAAGCTCTCTACTATTATTCTGACATTTCACATTCTTAAAATAAAGTGGTGATCCTAACTGACCTAAGACAGGGAATTTTTACTCTGATTAAATGTCAGGAATTGTGAAAAATGCGTTTAAATGTATTTGGCTAAGGTGTATGTAAACTTCCGACTTCAACTGTAAATGATACTACATCTAAATATCTGCTGTACAGAAATATGATTTGTTCCTGAACACAAAGCGCCTAACATGCCTGGGAGGACAAACTGACAGTGACATGCAGAGGGAGGGAAGAAAGAGCTGTGGCATGACAGAAACACACCTACAAATAAACACGTGCACAGGGGGTAGGGCTGGAACAGGGACAAACATACAAAAACCACACACGTCAAAGCACATCATCATCGTCATCGAAAAAGCTTGACAGGCTGTCTAATCTATGCAAAGTGCACGGTACTTAACACACTCCATTCATATGAATGTTTCACACACACACACACAGAAAAACAGCACCAAATCAGTGCATGTCCTCTCCCACGGAAATGATTCTCTCCTGAAATGAAGGAGCTGATATCGAACCGGATTAGGGCAGTGAGTGAATGTGGCGTTGTGAGCGTGAATGTGTGTGCGTGCGTTCACACATGTGTGCCATGTGTGTGTGTCCCAGACTGTGACCCTCTCTCCTAGCAGACATCACACAGACGGCCCTTTCAGCCTGGCGGGGAGAAAGAGGAGTTGGGGGTGTCGGTCTGTTATGAGGGGCCACACAGGATAAGGCTGCCCTGCCCCAGTGGAGAACAGGCATCACTCTGTCCACACACACAGCATGAGAGAGCCCGCTCTCTGTTTGACTAGCAGAGCGTGTGTGTGTGTGTGTGTGTGTGTGTGTGTGTGTGTGTGTGTGTGTGTGTGTGTGTGTGTGTGTGTGTGTGTGTGTGTGTGTGTGCCCTGTCCTTCATCGGCATGTCCAACCGGCACATACAGTACTGAGAGAGAGAGAAAGAGGGCTCTATTAAAATAAGACTGCCAACCGTACCCTCCATCTACCCCCTCTTAATACATCTCTGAGCTGATTGATGTATTGCACTTTATGTCCTCTGGCGATCAACTTTCTCAGAGAGAATATTTGCATGACACCACAGGGGAGGTTTCAGTAACCTGGGGTGGGATAACCAAACCTGCATGTCAGGATGATCCTGCTGCCTTTGGCTTCACTTCACTCAACTCAGATCAGTTTAAACCAGTCATAGCGTTTCCACTGAACACTCCTAGACATAATGGGTTATGAATATGTCCACATGTTAATACACTACACAAAACATATCTATAAAAGTATTGTTACTATTCAGACATAGAGAAATACAATCTGCCCATTCAGGCCTATCTCTACTCCCTGACCCCTCCTGTAGCACTTACTCTTTCTAAATATGGTCAGAACAAAACACAGAGGCATGCCTGGCGGGTGGCAGACATGTTGGTTTTGGGCACACAGACGTTCTCTTGTGGGCGGCCGGTGGCTTCAAATTTAGGAATCTTAGACCAGGGACTTCCTGTCATCCGATTGCCTAGGCAGGGTGAGCTGAAGTAGCAGAGCTGTTAATGGGCTTTCCCTAACTAATCACTGCTATGACCTCACTGACTCAGTAGTGATATGGCTCATTCACAAAAGACGCCTTTCTCTGTTCTCTTCAGTAGCTCTAACAGTACGGTCTGCGTCTCCAGTCTCCACCATACACTTAGGGGGCGAAAAAAAGGTGCTATCTAGAACCTAAAGGGGTTCTTCGGCGGTCCCCAAAGGAGAACCCTTTTTGGTTCCAAGTAGAAGCCTTCTGGTTCCAGGTAGAAACCTTTGGGTTCTATGTAGAACCCTTTCCACAGAGTTCTACCTGGAACCAAAAAGGGTTCTCCTATGGGGACAACTGAAGAATCCTTTTGGAACCCTTTTTTTCCTAAGAGTGTGGCGATAAAACAACGTTCACACTAAAGGTCTACGGTCTGCACAATGGCTCGATCTGTCGCCAGGCATTCTAAGTTGTAAGTTCCGCAGTAGGGCTGTGAAAGAACCGTGAGGACGTCAATCGGAACTTCCCTTCAACTTTTACAATACCCCGATGTACGCAGGTTAAAATATACACAGAGATGATAATGACCGAGTATTATAAACCCATAGATTTATGACTAGATCCTAGAGAGTTCCTCCTTTGATCGTCACACAAGACTGCTACCTGATTAGTTTATATAGAACGGTGGGTAGGCTGTACGCAAAATATAAATGACGTCTGTACGTAGACAGGAGAAGATTAATCATGTCTGGAAAACCATGGGATTTGCCGAATAAGACAAAAGCAGGCCACAGGTGCATGACAACGGACAACGACGTATTCTAGATGTTTGCGAAAAACCGGACTGTAGCGCTTCGTAAATATTTAGGGCAGAGATAGTTTCTCTGAGAACTCCTCTGTAAGCAAAAAGCACATCAGTGTTTGTCATCAAGTCTACATGAAGCTTTTCTGCCTAAGTCAGCCAACTGTCTTTCCTATAAGTTGCCTTTGCTACTGTAAGTGTTAGCATCGTGCTGTCGTTTTTCTAAGCACCGATCGGCCCTGGGTATATAAAACATAAAAGAAAAATAACATCTGACAGTGTGTGACTGTCCTTCAGACTGACTATCTCCTAGCAGTCATCTATGAAGAGCGGATGGGGTTTCGAAGAACGGAACGCGAGTGGTGTGGATATGTCGTTGTGGAGCGGAGAGGTTATGACTCCCACCTCAAAAAGACTAGTTGCGTTACCGTGTTAAGAAACAAGAGTAAATGTAGACATGCATGAGTAGCGAAGAGAGCATTGTACTATGCAGCCTCCTCGAATGCGGAGTGTTGCCTTTAAAGGGTGCGTTGCAGACGAGGCGTGATTGGGTTGAATTCCGGCCTTAATAAATCAATAGAAATGGAATGGGATAAAATGATTGTATTTCAATGTAAAGCACAGACGTATGCTCAACGTCCAGTCTTGCTAATGTTGAGTAAACGTTGGTCTGTGCCCAGCGGGAGGGACACGCAGGGAGATGTGCCCTCCTCACTGACGGGAGATACAGGCGGGGGTCTCGGAGTTCACACCAATCAGTAACAAGGGAGGTGAGAGCTCTGCTCCGCAGCTGAGAACAGTTTGCATTGTTGTGAGAAATGCCATGTCAACAAACCCCTGGGAGAGAAAGTGAGAGTGTGTGTGTGTGGGCTTCAAACCCAAGGAATGGAGAGGGGGGGCGTGGGAGTCTTGAACAAAGACACTGCTCTGTTCTCTTGCCATCTGAGAATATCAACCTTTTCTCCGCACACACACCTATGGACAAACATTAAGAATAAACTACGTGGTGAGTTGATGCCTATTCGGCAGCTAGTTAGCTCGGTGAATTGATCATGCTACTTTGTATGCGTTGTTTGTTGGCAACCTTGTACTTTACAAAGTTTTTGGAACAGATTCCTGTTGGAACGTTCCACAAATTATACCCACCCCACACACAGCCTGCTACTCACACCCACACAGCCTGCTACTCCCTCAAACAGAGGCTGTACAGTTTCTTCTCACATAGCCTGGGATTTACGACTCACACAGGCTGTACGGTTCTGCAGGTCTGTGGACACAGTTCCCTGTTGTGGGTTCAGAACAATGGCTTTGCCGGGGGGCACAACACTGGTGCATGTTCTAGTGCAATGTGTGTTCTGGAGTTAGAGAACATTGGAACTAGGAAGGTGTAGATGGCAGAAGGGTTGGTCCAATACACAGAAACAAGACCAGCATGGTGTGGATTCGCTGTGGTTTTAAGATTCCAGCTAGTACTCTAATCTAGGGCATTGGAAGAACGGGAAATGTAGTCAGTCACACCAAATATAGACAGCAGAGACAGTCTCAGCCTAGTGTACAGTAAGTGTCTGGTTCCCATCCTGAGCCAGCTGCATCCATCATTAACTCTGTCACCGCAAACCGAATAACTTATCAATTAGCCCATCGACCTACCTCACTCATGGTAGGTCAATAAAGAGGCTAATCATAGTTTGCATTGAAAATAGCACTGACTCAATTGAAATTCCTAACAAAAGAAAATAAACTGGATGGCATATTTTCATTAACACCCCAGTGAAACCTTGAGAACCTTGGTATGGCAATCAATAATAATACAAGTGCTATTGACAAGTGTGGCAGTGGAATAATGGTTGGTAGCGTTTATATTTGCCTATCTATAACTTACTGTGCTGTATAAGACATGTTCGTTTTCTCCAGGCTCCGACAGCTCACTGAGATTCCTATCCCAGTGTAAAAAGGACTCAGTACTGTCCAATATTTCCATCCTTGGCGATGCGACCGCTCTGATTCCCAATGTGTCGTTAGATGACAGTTCCCTTGATGATGATACTTTGCAGCGCAGATAGCAAATACACTCCTTCACACACTTTGCAGCGATATCAACCGCAGAATGTTATTTTTTTTACTCCGTCCACGCAGTTATTTCAACTTCTGTGAAAAAAACGTAGTTATGCAGTTAAGGTAACTACAACGCCGTAATATACGCAGCAGTGCTGCCAACGAAGCAGTTATCTCCGAATTACAATATTAAAGGTGAAAAATAGAGTTAGATGAAGACTGCCCCGTGTTGGGTCTTGTTTATTTTCTTTGCACAGAGTTCTATGGACTTTTTCCTCCTCCTTTTCCTTGATGCAGTTTGCTACCCACACCAGAACAGACCAGACAGGCAGGAATGTGGGTGGGGGCGGGGACAAGAGTAGCGACATCTAATTAGACTAAAACACTATAATGTTTGCATTCCATTTGCGTAGGTTGTATCAAGATAAAAGGGCAACATACAATGCAATGGATACACATTTAGCGCAATATCTACAACGTATGTGGAGAAACTGTTCACATGAAAACTTTGCAACAGTTTCGGTCAGAAATTGATGGAGAATTTGTAACTTCCACACTGCGAAAAAAAAAAACACTCCTGTCCATCTGCGTCATACCAATCAAACGAGTCCTTCTATTCTAGTCTGACCGTCTGTGACTGACAGGGTTCTGCGACCAATCCAAAGCATTTGAGCCCGAGTATTTGATTGACAAGCGAATAAGCCAATTAAATCACATTAACGTACGTTTTGTAACAAATCAGATAAAGACAAGAATTCTTAATTCTAAACACTGCCTCCCTGGAATGCAAATCAACCAATCAAGTTAAAGCTTTAAAAAAATAAGTGCTTGAGTAGCCAACTTTCTGCTGCAATAACTTAACTTTTTCTGCAACTCCCGAGTGGTCTGCCAAGGAACAGGTCAAAGAGGACATTCTGCTAAGAAACATATTCCACTAATGTGTGGATATTGAAATTAAGAGGCAAAAGTACTGAAAAAAATGTATATTCTACCAACATGATACATACAAGTACATTAAACAACATTAGTACAAACTTTCCCCAGACAGAATTGAGGTGAGAATCTGGTGATTTCAGGAAGGAGGGGGAAAAAACGGTTTAAGGTGGAATGAAACCAAAACTAAACAAATAGTTACAAGTTTCAATCTATCTTTAAAAATAGAACAGAAAGACACGCTGAGAAGAAAACAGGTGGTATAACATTCTATATGAAACTGGCACATAATCCTAGTTTTGGGTACAGCATTATGTTGATGAGAGTCAGTCACACATCACCCATTTATTTCTCTCATCTGTTATTTGGCTTCTCTGGGAAAACAACTGACCCTTCACCTTGAAGGCCTGATCCTTTTGCTCCAACAAGTGTAGCGCAAATGGACGTAAACTAAGATTATACAGTAGTAACAAACATTTTGGGGATAGAATACATACATGGGACCCCATGTTTAGGTATACTCTGGCACGCTTAGAGAATGAGAGGACTTTAGTAACCATAAGCATGGTTTAGCATGGGCAGTGCCATTGAGGACTTTCACCATTTTGAAGTAGTCAACTGGGTGGTACCTCCTATGGGTTAAGGAAGGATCACATAATTCCATCAGCCATGAATTATACTCGCGAGCGAACATTCCATAACTGCAGGTGGCAGTAACTCACCAACCTTGGCGTTATACCTGTTCAAACAACACATTCCAAGTGGCAGTATGAACCATTTCAGTTTGTTTACCAACTCATAGAAGTAGTATAAGAAAATTCAAAATGGAGATGGCCTCAATGGCGCTGCCCGTGCGTTCACGGACGTCATAATGGGACAGATAGTCCTTTATCATTCTCTACAGTCAACAGAGAGGTGTTACACTGTGTTCTGTCCCATTTAGATAGCAGTCACACAGCTTCTTCCACAGTCAGTTAATATATAGACAATAGAGTAGCTACACAGAAAGAGCCTTAGTCTTCCTCCTAGATGAAGATCGCCACTTCCCTCATTGATCCCTCCCTCGAATGTTGTCGCTTAAAAACACAATGTTGTCTGTAGAAGGGAAAATAATGACATGTTTTATTGTTATGAAAATATAAAATGTCTGTGAATGTGAAATGTGTCTGAGTGCGTGTTCCCCTCTCTCACCTGCGATGATGGTGGTAGCCTGGCGTTTGACGTTGTTCTTGTCTACGTACTCCCCGTAATCCAACTTCCCCTCCACCAGAACCCTCGACCTAGAACAGGGGCACACAGAACCAAGGAATGTGTCACTGATATGTTTCCCGCGGAATGTTATAAGACCAGTTGTCTTTGCAGTAAACACACGGACGATACTTCTAGAAATAAGTAGAGACAGAAAAAGTTTCACTCATCATGCTCCTAGTCCCCAGGGAAATAGAAACTAAGCCTGAGAAGTTGACAACCCACAGTATACAGGGTGACACAGAGTGAAAAACATACCCTTTCTTGACATACTGGTAGGCCACATCCCTCAGACCAGGCTTGAAGATTGACACACGGTGCCACGTCGTCTTCTGGCTGACATCTCCAGCGGGGGACGTCTCCACGTCCCCGGAGCGCCACATCTCGTTGGTTGCCATGGAGAAGATGGTAACGGGGTTCCGTCCCTCCACCTGTCTCATGACAGGATCCTGCCCCACGCGGCCCAGCAGCTGAACACGGTTTATCGCTGTGGGGGGGGGGGGGAAGAGGAGTACACACATCAAAGCTAATGGGGGAAGACAGAGGAGCGGACAGACATCAGCTGGTCTGGGCTGTTTGTGTTCGATAGATGAGAAACCTGAGAAAGTGCCCCGACGGTCCATACTCACATCTCTCCAGGATCAGGCTGGTGTCTGTAGACTGGTGTCTGACCAGCTGTCTGAAAACCTGCAGGGAAGAGGCATGACGACACACTACAGTCAGCCAAGGAGCCACAGCCACAAAAGTACAGTAAAGTAGTAATTAAGGGGGAACAGCTGGAGTATTTGTTGCACACTTACCTGTGCTGCTCCGTTTCTCAACATCCTCTTTGTTTGCTGGACGGACTTTATGACAGTAAAGTAGACAGACTGTAAGAAAGAGTATCGAGTAGACTTCATCTCAAGATGAGGATATGAGCATTAGTTAGAGCTTTAATCCTGACTAACAGCCAGCAAGTTAAATGGACACAACTACATTATCTCCATAAAGATCAATTGTATCGCAATATAACCATGTGAAAATGGTTTGCTACCGTTGCATTGTAACCTCTAACGTACTGATGTTACAGACATGCCCAGCTAACACGCTACATTAGTTGCAATGCGAGTGGATAGATAGATAATAATAGGGCCGAGACATAAACGTCCATAAAAAGTACACTTGTCCTACAAAACGTTTGCATGCTTGTTGTTTATCATCATATATATCTAAGGACATACAGTAAGTTAATTAAACTTACATGATGCAGTAGACGAAATCCTTCAGTACACGCTACTTCCGGTCCGTCGCTAATATAGGTCCGTGACTCATTGTAGAAAGCAATAGACAGTTCCGCTGATACTGGTGCCTGGATCAAATACTTTAAAATAAAAATGTTTAAGTTGATGATAAAGTATTATATATGTGGGGGACATGACATAACATATAGGTTTTATTTCCAAATAGTATGGATGTTGTCTCCCGCGAAGCTGGACGACACAAGATATAAACAATAGAGCTGGATAGTATCTTTATTTTAGGCCATTTAACAAGGTCGAGTTCTAGAAAACCTTTGGTTACAATCCTTCGCTCACAGAGAGTAAGATGATGATACACAATAAAATCTAAATAAATGCATTCAATTCTGAATCAAAACGAATAGATAATGTGTCTAAGTAAATACTGCACACATGGTCTTACAAATCAGTAGGCCGATATCATTTACTACAGTAATAAGGTACATCTGTGGAACATGCCTTTTGCTCTCGAAGTGGCATTTTTATTCATTTCTAGTGTAAGCTGAATATCCTAGAAAGTGAGATGTGCAGTACCTTGATTAAATTCATTCATTTTATTATGACCAATCTCACCATTCTGACTGCCATTACATGACAGTTAACCTGAGAACAAGGCCGTGTGTAGGAGAGAAGAGAAGAGTGAGAAGCCGTACATCTCACCAAGTGCAAAGACATACACACAAGTACGTACACTAATCTACCCACACAGGAGGGAAACTTCTAAGGTCCTTCAGAAACCACACACCACTCAGACAAAGGCACACTTTCCCAGAGCAATGTCCTGTCCCTATGTCTGTGAGAGTGTTTAATAGAGTATATGTCCAGTTGACCTTCCTCTGTGACCCAAATCGTCCTCCAACGACCCAAATTAAGAAATACAGTGTGATTGTAGATGTATTCTCATATCTCACTACCCACATCTCACATGCACAGGGCCCACTTTAAGTCCCGACCCATAGTTTGTGAAACCCTGATATACAGTATAATTCTAAAAACATATGAGAATAAGTACGTCTGTCTATGAATCAAGGAAATGCATGTAGTGTATGTGGTCAGGAATTTTGTATGATGAGTCCCAGCAGTTGAGAGACGAGGCGAAAAGCAGGCTGGCTGGTGGGGTAGTCGGGGGGCAACTTCTCCTCTACACAAGGCAGATTCACATATTACCTGCAAGAGAATACCATACCAGATGGAAGATATATGCAATACCATAGTTTGACTAGGATACCATTACCCTTGAGCTGAATAGTGCCATACAGTGCCATATATATATATATACATAACCACTCCACAAATGTCTTGTTAACAAACTATAGTTTTGGCAAAGTCGGTTAGGGCATCTACTTTGTGCATGACACAAGTAATTGTTCCAACAACTGTTTACAGACAGATTATTTCACTTATAATTCACTGTGGGTCAATTCCAGTGGGTCAGAAGTTTACATACACTAAGTTGACAGTGCCTTTAAACAGCTTGGAAAATTCCAGAAAATGATGTCATGGCTTTAGAAGCTTCTGATATGCTAATTGACATCATTTGAGTCAATTGGAGGTGTACCTGTGGATGTATTTCAAGGCCTACCTTCAAACTCAGTGCCTCTTTGCTTGACATCATGGGAAAATCAAAAGAAATCAGCCAAGACCTCAGGAAAAAAAATTGTAGACCTCTATAAGTCTGGTTCATTCTTGGGAGCAATTTCCAAACGCCTGAAGGTACCACGTTCATCTGTACAAACAATAGTACGCAAGTATAAACACCATGGGACCACGCAGCCGTCATACCGCTCAGGAAGGAGACGTGTTCTGTCTCCTAGAGATGAACGTACTTTGGTGCGAATCAAGTGCAAATCTATCCCAGAACAACAGCAAAGGATCTTGTGAAGATACAAAAGTATCTATATCCACAGTAAAATGAGTCCTATATCGACGTGAAATGCCGCACAGCAAGGAAGAAGCCACTGCTCCAAAACCGCCATTAAAAAAAGCAAGACTACGGTTTGCAACTGCACATAGGGACAAAGATTGTACTTTTTGGGGAAATGTCCTCTGGTCTGATAAAACAAAAATATAACTGTTTGGCCATAATGACCATCACTATGTTTGGAGGAAAAAGGGGGAGGCTTGCAAGCCGACGAACAACATCGCAACCGCGAAGAACGGGGGTGGCAGCATCATGTTGTGGGGGTGCTTTCCTGCAGGAGGGACTGGTACACTTCATCAAAATAGATAGCATCAGGAGGAAGGATTATTATGTGGATATATTGAAGCAACATCTCAAGACATCAGTCAGGAAGTTAAAACTTGGTCGCAAATGGGTCTTCCAAATGGACAATGACCCCAAGCATACTTTCAAAGTTGTGGCAAAATGGCTTAAGGACAACAAAGTCAAGGTATTGGAGTGGCCATCACAAAGCCCTGACCTCAATCCGAAAGAACATTTGTGGGCTGAACTGAAAAACTGTGTGCGAGCAAGGGGGCCTACAATCCTGACTCAGTTACACCAGCTCTGTCAGGAGGAATGGGACAAAATTCACCCAACTTATTGTGGGAAGCTGGTGGAAGGCTATCAAAAACGTTTGACCCAAGTTAAACAATTTAAAGGCAATGCTACCAAATACTAATTGAGTGTATGTATACTTCTGACCCACTTGGAATGTGATGAAAGAAATAAAAGCTGAAATAAATCATTATCTCTACTATTATTCTGACATTTCACATTCTTAAAATATAGTGGTGATCCTAACTGACCTAAGACAGGGAATTTTTACTAGGATTAAATGTCAGGAATCGAGAAAAACTGGAGCTCCTGGAGAGCAGATATAGGCTCTCCAGACTGATGCCCTCCTCAAGCAACTCACCACTCAGCTGGCAGAACAGGTGGGCTGTACGCTCCCAACTACACCCCGGCAGGGGAGTGAGTGACCATGGAACAACATGTTGGAACAGTATCTGATGGAGGAACAGAATCAGGGCTGTCTTTCATTTGGGCAACAAAACAAGCGTTTCTTATTGGACAAGTTCAGGTAGTACCTGCCCATTTTGATCAGTTTTCTTCCGTTTTGTGTCAACTGAACATGACCCTGATGGGAACACCAACAGCATCTGATTTGGGGAACAGTATTGGAAAGTACCTAATGGGGGGGGGGTTCTGTGTTGAGGTGTTCAACATGACATTGCATCTCCATCTGTAGAGGGGGTCCAACAGCAACGTCGACCTCTGGAGGAAAAACAATATACACACACGTTACTGCAACATTATAAAACACACACACACACACACACACACACACACACACACACACACACACACACACACACACACACACACACACACACACACACACACACACACACACACACAGTGAACAACTCACTATAACATAACTGTTCCAGAAGCTTTGCAGGTGCAGGTAGATCCGAGACGTAGGCGACACAGCGTACAGATGCAGCTCTGCCTCTCTCTCTCTCCTCCCCCATCTTCATCCTTCTCTCCATCCCTCTCTCTGACCACCCTCTCGCTCTCTTCAGCAGGCGAGCCAGCACCGAGCCTCTCCTCCAGGCACAAAAAGGGCCTCTGGGGGCCTCTGGGTCCGGTCACCCGGGGGGAGGGAGAGAAAGAGGGAGAGTGGAGGGCTGGGGTAACTGGATGGGGTAGATAGGGTGTTCCTACTGGGGAGACAGAGAGATGGTACAGTCAGTGTGACTGTGTCAGAAACACACCCAGACACATTACCTAGTCAAACACACACAATTTGAGCCACATTACACAACTCAGAGTAAGTTGAACTTTGGTAACGTATCTTGGTCGTAGCAGGACAGCAAGGTCATGCTGTGTTAGCCCACCAGGGGGCAGAGTGAGAGTGCAGTGAAGATGGAGGATATTCCCCTGGCACAGAGAAACAGCTACCTAATCCTGACCTGGAACCTTGACAAGGTCACTCACTCAGTAAGCCTTTCTCTCTCTTTCTATCTGCCCTTCACTTCTTCTCTCTCTTTCCTTCAACTCTCTGCGAAATCCCCACTGAGAGAAGGAGGAAGAGATAGAGGAGGGTATCTTTCCATGTGGATAGCTTTCCATGTGGATATTTACTGTCATGATCCTTAGAGGAAAACCCAATTATTTAAAAAGCCTGTGTCTACACAGATATAGCATTTTTTCTTATTTAGCATTTTATTTAGCATATAGCATTTTTTCTTATTTTGAGCCAGTTTGCTACAGCAGGTAAATAATCCTGCAGCAACAAGACATTTTTGTTATTATGTGTTTTATAATTAATTGTCATTTTTTGTAGGGATTAATACATTTTTCGTAAGGGAAAATTAAGTCTGAAATTTTAAAATGGAAATTACAAACTTCAGGAGCCTTTAATTTGTTGTATTTTACCCCCAATGATATCCAATTGCGATCTTCTCTCATCGCTGCAACTCCCTAACGTGCTCAGGAGAAACAAAGGTCAAGTCATGCTTCCTCCGAAACATGACCCGCCTAATGGCGCTTGTTAACACCCGCCCGCTTAACCCGGAAGCCAGCCCACCAATGTGTCGTTCAACTGACGACTGGAGTCAGCCTGCAGGCGCCCGGCCCGCCACAAGGAGTCGCTAGAGCACAATGAGCCAAGCAAAGCCCCCCCATCCAAACCCTCCCATAACCCGGACAACGCTTGGCCAATTGTGGCACGCCCTATGGGACTCCTGGTCACGGCCGGTTGTGACACAGCCTGGGATCGAACCCAGGTCTGTAGTGACACCTCAAGCACTGCGAGGCAGTGCCTTAGACCGCTGCGCCTCTCGGAGACTCATGAGCTTTTTTTAAACCTCAAAATACACTACACACTTTACATTTTGTGCATTGCATCTGTATTTAGTTCCTTTGTCTAAGTACTACAATACAGGGTTAGCTGTTTTTGCAATTTGATCAGTAACTTACAGTATTAATCAACAGTATGATAATGTATAAACTAAATACAGTGGATTATCGTAGAACGCACAGTAAAATACAGTACATTTGTTTTACAGCACACTGTAAGACTTTTCTGTAACTTCGACAGTAATACACTGTCGAATGCACAGTAAAATACCGTAAATGTGTTTTACAGTAATCATTATGGTGCATTGTGAGAAAATGTTGTGGGTGGGGAAAGAGTCTCTGGTTCATTAACATATTTTAAGGCGTGCCTTGTAAGAGGCCATATTTGTTGCGCCCGTGAGTGAGAATGCTATACCCCCACAGAATATGGTAATATATTGTGTTGTAGGAATTCTACAAACGTTGTCCTGAAACTCAACAGTAACTTACTGGCAAATTGCTGCCAGTAATTTACAGTCATTCAGAATACAGTACCATACTGCACTTTTGGAGTACCAAAAACCTTTTGAATACTAGTTGGAATGCATTAACATATTTTGAGACTATTACTGCATGGAGATACCGTGATTTTGTCAGTAATATATTGGCGCTATTCAGAAATATCTTGTTGTAATTACAATTATTTTGACGACCAATGTATCCTTAACTACAACAACATTTTCAGTAACGATTACAGATTTCTTTTACTTGCTATGACTGAGATATATATATATATATATACACACATATACACACACATGAATCAAGCCACATATAAGGTTGTCCTGGAAGAAAACTTGCTTCCTTCTGCTCTGACAATGTTCCCCAACTCTGAGGACTGGTTTTCCCAGCAGGACAATGCTCCATGCCACACAGCCAAGTCAATCAAGGTGTGGATGGAGGACCACCAGATCAAGACCCTGTTATGGCCAGCCTAATCTCCAGACCTGAACCCCATTGAAAACCTCTGGAATGTGATCAAGGGGAAGATGGATGGTCACACGCCACCAAACAAAGCTGAGCTGCTTGAATGTATGCGCCAGGAGTGGCATAAAGTCATCCAACATCAACGTGAAAGACTGGTGGAGAGCATGCCAAGACGCATGAAAGCTGTGATTGAAAATCTGGGTTATTCCACCAAATATTGATTTCTGAACTCAACACTTCAGTGTGTTGTGTCATGCTGATAGCAGCACCTTCATGGCTGTTACATCTTCTGATGATTACTGACACTGTTCAGAGACTGTCTCACAGCTCAGTAGATGGGTGTGCGTGTTAACGACCTCCCATGTGACAGAGTGTGTGACAGAGAGAGAGGGAGACCTTCCCAGAGTTAGACGGAGACACCCAGAGGCACAGGAAGAAGTTTATGCACTGAGCCTGTTAGGACACATGAGAGACCATTCCACATGCACACTGGTTCTGGTTGTCCTCTGTGGATCCAGGACAGGGAGAGAGCACTTACATGTGCATGGACACACAAGAATGGACAGACACACACTGCTTAGACTAAGAGCACCTTTTAGTCTGTACTGTATGTTGTGGATGCTGGCCTTTAAATGTGTATCTGTACCCGAATGTGACGTATTTTGTGCTATGCACGTCTGACCTAAATTGTTGCGCATGTGTAAAAACTCTTTACTCTGGTGCACATTAAACAGTCATGAGCCACATGAGCAGCCTGAGCACCCCACCTAGCAGCCTGTAGCAAGTAGCCTGGAGAGTCTCAAGTAACCTGTCTCCTCTTAGCAGCCATACTCACATTACACCCTGCAGGACCAACCTGGCCTCTATCCCTGCTCCAACTCCTTCAAAACCTTCAGCATTATCTCCACCTCCCTCTCTCCTCCCTATACTGCCTCTCTCCAAGCCCCTTACATTCCCCTGCAAGGGGAGTCAGGGAGACAGACCTGAGAGGACGACACGATACTGTCACCCATCCCTGTAAAACACAGCTTTTGTCCTTCAGCAAGGATCCAAGAGAGAGAGAAAGAAACACACCTCTTCACGCAGACTTACTCAGATTCACTGTTGTCTTAGTTTTAACCCCGTCTAGTTCACTTCCCAGATTAGTCTGTCGTCATGTTTAGTGTTTTCCCTGGTTAGTCTGTTCTTATGTTCAGTGTACTTTTATATACTTAATTTTTTAAATGTGGGATTTTATTACTTCTTTTTTTTTTACTTGCTGATTACCTCTCCATGTAAAGTGACTTTAATTATAATAAATATTAACTTCTCCTGATTGTAAGACAACAGACAGCTGCTGCTAAATTGTTCGCATAACAATCTCTAAATATTGACCCAGTTCCTAAGCAACTGGTGCTACATACAGAGACACACCCATCCACAAAGAGAATGGCAGCAGGCCAACCACAGAACATACAGTGCCTTAAGAAGGTATTCACACCTTTTGACTTTTTACACATTTAGTGATGCTATAAAGTGGGATTTAAATAGATTTCACTGTCATTTTTTGGGCCAATGATCCACACACAATGTCAAAGTGAAGTCAAATGATATGATTAGATAAGTATTCAACTATTCAACCCCGAGTCAATACATGTTAGAATCCCCGTTGGCAGCGATTACAGCTGTGAGTGTTTGGGGTAAGTCTCTAAGAGCATGAATGGCATACCTGGATTGTACAATATTTGTCCATTATTCTTTCTTTTTTTTATTCAAGCTCTGTCAAGTTGGTTGTTGGTTGTTGATTATTGCTAGACAGTCATTTTCAGTCTTGCCATAGATTTTTAAGCCGATTTAAGTTAAAACTCTAACTAGCCAACTCAGGAACATTCAATGTCGTCTTGGTAAGCAACTCCAGCGTATATTTGGCCTTTCGTTTTAGGTTATTGTCCTGCTGAAAAGCGAATCTGTTTTCCGGTGTCTGTTGGAGAGCAGACTGAACCAGGTTTTCCTCTAGGATTTTGCCTATGCTTAGCTCGATTCCGTTTTATTTATTTTTTTAACTCCCTAGCGCTTGCCGATGATAAGCGAACACGTAACATGAAGAGTGGTACTCAGTGATATGTTGTATTAGATTTGCCCCAAACATAACACTTTGTATTCAAGACAAAAAGTTCATTTCTTTGCAAGTTTTTTGCAGTATTACTATAGTGCCTTATTGCAAACTGGATGCATGTTTTGGAATATTTGTATTGTGTACAGGCTTCCTTCTTTTCACTCTGTCATTTAGGTTAGTATTGTGGAGTAACTACACTGTTGTTGATCCATCCTCAGTTTTCTCCTATTACAGCCATTAAACTCTGTAACTGTTTAAAAATCACCATTGGCCTCATGGTGAAATCTCTGAACTGTTTCCTTCCTCTCCGGCAACTGAGTTAGGAAAGACGCCTGTATCTTTGCAGTGATTGGGTGTATTGCTACACCATCCAAAGCGTAATTGCTCACTGTCTGCTTCTTTTTTTTCACCCACCTACCAATAGGTGTCCTTCTTTGCAAGGCATTAGAAAACCTCTCTGGTCTTTGTGGTTGAATATGTGCTTGAAATTCACTTACAGATAATGAATGGTATGAGTGTACAGAGATGGGGTAGTCATTCAAAAATCATGTTAACCACTATTATTTCACACAGTGTGAGTCCATGCAACTTACTATGTGACTTGTTCAGCAAATGTTTACTCCTGTACTTATTTAGGCTTGCCCTAACAAAGGGGTTGAACACTTATTGACTCAAGACATTTCAGCTTTTCATTTTTTATTAATTTGTAAACAAATATGAAAATACAATTCCACTTTGATGCTATGGGGTAATGTGTCTAGATCAGTGACACGAAATCTCAATGTATTTAAAATTCAGACTAACACAACAAAATGTGGAAAAAAGTTCAGGGGAGAAGAACATAGTACTGTAGTTCATATAGGCACATGCAGCTTCTATATGTCACGGTTGCCAAGTTGCCTATGGCTCAACACATCACCACCTGCCTACGCAAACACACGAGACGTCTCTCTAGCTATATGTGTTGGCCGTGGTGATGCAGCTCATGTACACATGTCACATGCCACCACTGAAAAAAGGCTTAGAGAGTACAGCAAGCAAACCAGACTATCTGTCTCATGATGGTCCATGGCCTGTGTTTGATTGACAGACTGACTGTCACCTGTAACAGTAGGATAATAGGTTCTCTCTGTATAATGTGGAAAAGGCCCTCTAGCCAGGGTCAGCCTGGAGATAAGGCCATTTCAAAGGGGACCGTAAGGCAGGGGACTGACTGGGACTGAATGGGGCTGAGAGGGGCTGAAGAGCATCACGGATGTTGAATGGGAATGGACAGCAGATCTCATCTCATGGGGACAGTCTCTATCTGGGGGTTCTGAGCGGGTAGACAGGAGATTACCACCAACACTTGGAGAGAGAAAGAGAAAGAGGGAGCGAGAGAGAGGGAGAGAGAGAGAGAGAGAGAGAGAGAGATAAAGAGAGAGAGAGAGAGTGTGTGTGTGTGTGTGTGTGTGTGTGTGTGTGTGTGTGTGTGTGTGTGTGTGTGTGTGTGTGTGTGTGTGTGTGTGTGTGTGTGTGTGTGTGTGTGTGTGTGTGTGTGTGTGTGTGTGTGTGTGTGTGTGTGTGTGTGTGTGTAGGGGGACAGAGAAACATTGATGAGACCCTGTACTTTATATTTAACTGGGAAACAGTTGTAGAATCGGCAGAATGGGAGACAGAGGAAGGTAGACTGAAAAAGAAAGAGGAAGGCAGATGGAGGCTGAGAAAGAGAGAGGAAAAAGAGAGGGAGAGAGGAGAGAAAGAAAGAAAGGAGGGGGAGAGAGGGTGTGTGGATAAAGAATGTCTCATGTCTTTGGAGAGAACAGGCTTTGGGAATGTAGCACCAGTGATGTGTCAGAGAGGATAATGTGAATTCCTTTACAATTCCTCGCATTGAGAGTTAACCTGATGAAGTCATGCTCTTCTGCCTGCCTGTGTGTGTGTGTGTGTGTGTGTGTGTGTGTGTGTGTGTGTGTGTGTGCGTGCGTGCGTGCGTGCGTGCGTGCGTGCGTGCGTGCGTGCGTGCGTGCGTGCGTGCGTGCGTGTGTAAGTGCCTAAGCATCGCACTTAACCCTCCGAGCCCTTACACAGGGCAGGGACAGAGAGACTACCTCTATGTTAGCAAACATACTGTCTGTCAATGCTATAGGGGTGAAGAAGTTTACAGCAGAGGGATGTGAGGATTTGACGGGGCAGAAAGGCTGGAGTATGACAGACAGAGCAGCACTGTAATGGAAAACTGTAATTTATATGGTAATTTGAGCTATTATCATCAGTAAAATACAAATGATGGTGCATTGTGGGGAAAGAATTGCTGTATTTCGAAAGGTACTGTAATTCCACCCCACAGAATACAGAGCTCCAAAAACCCTTTGAACACTAATGGGTGCATAGTATGTTTGTTTCTGACTCATTATCATATTTTCAAACGTTTCGGGTAGCCTTCCACAAGCTTCCCACAATAAGTTGGGTGAATTTTGGCCCATTCCTCCTGACAGAGCAGGTGTAACTGAGTCAGGTTTGTAGGCCTCCTTGCTCGCACACGCTTTTTCAGTTCTGCCCACACATTTTCTATAGGATTCAGGGCTTTGTGATGGCCACTCCAATACCTTGACTTTATTGTCCTTAAGCCATTTTGCCACAACTTTGGAAGTATGCTTGGGGTCATTGTCCATTTGGAAGACCCATTTGCGACCAAGTTTTAACTTCCTGACTGATGTCTTGAGATGTTGCTTCAATATATCCACATAATTTTCCTGCCTCATGATGCCATCTATTTTGTGAAGTGCACCAGTCCCTCCTGCAGCAAAGCACCCCCACAACATGATGCTGCCACCCCCCTGCTTCACGGTTGGGATGGTGTTCTTCGGCTTGCAAGCCTCCCCTTTTTTCCTCCAAACATAACGATGATCATTATGGCCAAACAGTTCTATTTTTGTTTCATCAGACCAGAGGACATTTCTCCAAAAAGTGTGATCTTTGTCCCCATGTGCAGTTGCAAACCGTAGTCTGGGTTTTTTATGGCGGTTTTGGAACAGTGGCTTCTTCCTTGCTGAGCGGCCTTTCAGGTTATATTGATATAGGACTCATTTTACTGTGGAAATAGATACTTTTGTACCCGTTTCCTCCAGCATCTTCACAAGGTCCTTTGCTGTTGTTCTGGGATTGATTTGCACTTTTCGCACCAAAGAACGTTCATCTCTAGGAGACAGAACGCGTCTCCTTCCTGAGCGGTATGACGGCTGCGTGGTTTAAAGGCACAGTCAACTTAGTGTGTGTGGAGAAAAAAAAAATTCTGACCCACTGGAATTGTGACACAGTGAATTATAAGTGAAATAATCTGTAAACAATTGTTGGAAAGATTACTTGTGTCATGCATAAAGTAGATGTCCTAACCGAACTATAGTTTGTTAACAAGAAATTTGTGGAGTGGTTGAAAAACAAGTTTTTCTGCCTTCACCCCTCCCAGCATTCCCCATTCCATCACCAAGACAGTACAGGGTTTCACCAGGAAGTCATTGGTGAGGCACTCACACTGAACACACATACCAACTGTTTGTGAGTGCTCCGTTGCCAGCTGGGTCTGGGCCCTGTTTGCTACCTCCATCTTCCAGCGTCCAGCCTTGCCACCGCATCGCTCCTTCTCCAACACCAGCCCAGGCCTACGGACATAGTTCCCGGTTCCTGTTTTTTTCCGGTCCCTGGCACCAGACCCAGCACCTACCCTTGGCCTCCAGTCCCAGTCCCAGCACGACTTCCAGTCCCGGCCCCAACAGCAGTATCAATTCAGGTTTTCCTGGTCCAAGCCACAACAGCACCAACCCTGGACACAGCACCGAACAACCACAACTGCCATTCCTTTCAGCAACTGCCAGCCCAGACCCCACCCAGATTTTTTTTTTGCCTAACTTGAATTGATAACTTATTGTTTCAATTGTTTACTATTTGGAATGTTTTATTAATGATGGATTTAATTTGGACATTTTAAACTGTAATGAATTTTGGAATAACCAAATCAAATTACCTTAAACCTTAAAGTTTTCTTTACTTCCCTCTACAGATCCCATCCCAGCCCCAGTTCCTGGTTCCTGTTTCTCCCAGGTCCACAGCACCAGACTCAGCACAAACCCCTGGCTTTCCAGCCCTGGTACCAGCACAATTTCCAACCCGGCCCCAACACCAACCCAGGTTTTCCCGGTCCCAGCACAAACCCTGGACACAGCACCGACCAACCACAACTTTCACCTTCATACAGCAACCGCCAGCTCAGACGCCACCCCTTTCCCTCCCCCAACACAAATACACTGTCAACCACTCCACCCGACCAACCGTGACTGACTGACTGTGACTGACGAATTGACAAATCGATGTTATTTAAGCGAATGCATTAATTTATGAGTATTTTTGGTAATTGTTAGTTTTTCATCAAATGACATTTTATTGGTCACATACACATATTTAGCAGATATTAATACGGGTATGGCGACATGCTTGTGTTCCTAGCTCCAACAGTGCAGTTGTATCTAACTATATACAAATCTAAAAGTAAAACAATGGAATTAAGAAATATATAAATATTAGGACGAGCAATGTCAGAGTGGCATTGACTAAAATACAGTAGAATACAGTGTATACATACGAAATGAGTAAAACAGTATGTAAACATGATTAAAGTGACCAGTGATTCCATGTCTTTGTACATAGGGCAGCAGCCGCTAAGGTGCAGGGTTGAGTAACCGTGAGGTAAACGGCTAGTGATGGCTATTTAATAACCTCTCTGGGATAGGGGGCAGTATTACCACGTCCGGATGAAAAGCGTGCCCAAAGTTAACTGTCTGCTACTCAGGCCCAGAAGCTAGGATATGCATATTAGTAGATTTGGATAGAAAACACTCTGAAGTTTCTAAAACTGTTTGAATACTGTCTGTGAGTATAACAGAACTGATTTGGCAGGCAAAACCCCGAGCACAATCCATCCAGGGAAAAATGTTTTTGAGGTCAATCTGTTTTCCATTAGTTTTCTATGGCAAGCCCGTTTTAATAGAAATATGCTTGCAGTTCCTATGGCTTCCACTAGTTGTCAACAGTCTTTAGAAGTTGGTTGATGTTTTTCCTTTGAGAAATGAAGAAGTGAATAAGTAGCCCCCCTTTTGTTTGGGGCCGCGCGACCTGAAGCTCGCTCCACTTTGATTTTATCCGCTATTGAACACAGTTTATCCCGTCTTAAATTTTATTGATTATTTACGTTTTAAAATACCTAAAGTTGGATTAGGAAAGTTGTTTGAAATGTTTGGACCAAGATTACAGGTCATTTATTAGATAATTTGTAGTCATGTTGGGCGAGTTGGAACCGGTGTTTTTCTGAATCAAACGCGCCAAATAAATGGACCTTTTGGGGATATAACGACGGAATTAATCGAACAAAAGGACAATTTGTGATGTTTATGGGACATATTGGAGTGCCAACAGAAGAAGATCTTCAAAGGTAAGGCATGAATTATATCGTTATTTCTGAGTTTTGTGTCGTGCCTGGTGGGTTGAAATATGATTGTCATGTGTTTGTTTGATGGGGTGCTGTCCTCAGATAATAGCATGGTTTGCTTTCGCCGTCAAGCCTTTTTGAAATCTGACACGGTGGCTGGATTAACAAGAAGTTAAGCTTTATTTTGGTGTATTGCACTTGTGATTGTATGAAAGTTAAATATTTATAATAATTTAATTTGAATTTGGCGCTCTGCCATTTCACCGGATGTTGTCAAATCGATCCCGCTAACGGGATTTGATCCAGAAGTTTTTAACAGTCTGATAGCCTTGAGATAGAAGCTGTGTTTTAGTCTCTTGGTCCCAGCTTTGATGCACTTGTACTGACCTCGCCTTCTGGATGATAGCGGGTTGAACAGGCCGTGGCTTGGGTGGTTGATGTCTTTGATGATCTTTTTGGCCTTCCTGTGACATCGGGTGCTGTAGGTGTCCTGGAGGGCAGGCAGTGTGCCCCCAGTGATGTGTTGGGAAGACTACACCACCCCCTGGAGAGCCTTGAAATTGCAGGCAGTGTTGTACCTTCTTCACCACACTGTTTGTGTGGGTGGACCATTTCAGATTGTCAGTGATGTGTACGCTGAGGAACTTGAAGCTTTTCACCTTCTCCACTACGGTCCCGTCGATGTGGATAGGAGCGTGCTCCCTCTGCTGTCTCCTGAAGTCCACAATCAGCTCCTTCGTTTTGTTGAGGGATAGGTTATTTTCCTGGCACCACACTCCCAGGGCCCTCACCTTCTCCCTGTAGGCTGTCTCGTCATTGTTGGTAATCAGGCCTACTACTGTTGTGTCGTCTACACACTTCATGATTGAGTTGGAGGCGTACGTGGCCACACAGTCATGGGTGAACAGGGAGTACAGGAGGGGGCTGAGCACGCACCCTTGTGGGGCCCCTATGTTGTGGATCAGCGTAGTGGAGATGTTGTTTCCTACCTTCAACACCTGGGGGCGGCTCGTCAGGAAGTCCAGGACCCAGTTGCACAGGGCGGGGTTCAGACCCAGGGCCCCGAGCTTAATGATGAGCTTGGAGGGTACTATGATGTTGAAGACTGACCTATAGTCAATGAACAGCATTCTTACATAGGTACTCCTCTCGTCCAGATGGGATAGGGCAGTGTGCAGTGTGATGGCAATTTCGTCATCTGTGGATGGAGCCAGTACGCATATTGTAGTGGGTCTAGGATGTTGGGTAAGGTGGAGGTGATGATGACAGAAGTGAGTGCTACAGGGCGATAGTCACTTAGTTCAGTTACCTTTGCTTTCTTGGGTACAGGAACAATGGTGGACATCTTGAAGAAAGTGGGGACAGCAGACTGTGATAGGGTTTACGGATATTGAATATGTCCGTGAACACTCCAGCCAGATGGTCTGCACATGCTCTGAGGATGTGGCTAGGGATGCCATCTGGGCCGGCAGCCTTGCGAGGGTTAACGCACTTAAACGTCTTACTCACGTCGACCACGGAGAACGAGAGCCCACAGTCCTTGAGAGCGGGCCGCGTCTTATCCCCAAAGCGGGCGAAGAAAGTGTTTTGCAAGAAGTCGGTGTGTGCGATGTGGCTGGTTTTCCCTTTGTTATCTGTGATTGCCTGTAGACCCTGCCACATATGTCTCGTGTCTGAGTCGTTGTATTGCGACTCCACTTTGTCTCTGTACTGACATTTTGCCTGTTTGATTGCCTTACGGAGGGAATAACAACACTGTTTGTATTCAACCATATTCCCAGTCACCTTGCTGTGGTTAGATGCAATGGTTCGCGCTTTCAGTTTTGCACGATTTGATTAACTTAAGTTGTACTGATTATTTATTGTTTGAATTGTTAATTTTTTAAGGTTAACTAAATTTGATTTGAAATATTTTCATGTAGAATTAAGGGAAAAAAACTAATAAATGTACCTTGATGAACCTTAAAGTTGAGCATTTTTCCATGTCCTTTTGGTCTGTTTTGCCCTGTATCAATGGTGTAAACTTATAGATGATTTGGATATGAAGCGTGAAAATGCTAATACAGGTACCATTGACTTGCATTGGATTTGTGCCACAAATGCTAAAAGGTTAGCGTTTGAAACAGTGCCCAGGTAAATAAAACCAAAGCATGGATTGCTGTCATACCTTGGGAGATTCTCAATTGGGCTAGTCTGTCCTCTTCTCGACTCCTCGGTCGTCTCCTCTGTAAAACGATAAGTGGTCGAGTGACCGAGGAGTGTCAATTCGTTAGTTGGCAAACAAAGGAGTCTGCTGCCCTCCTCGATTACCTACTTCGACAGAGGATGCACAAGAGTATCCTTACAGCAGGTAGCGCAGAAGTGTTTTATAATCCGCCACACCCCCTTTGATCAGCTGTTTTCTCGAATGAGAAAAGCATGCAAACATTAAAAAATGATACGCTACTTACCCTTTTGTCTATAAAATATCTTCACAACTATGTAAATTAGTTATCACTTCACACATTTATTTTGGGATTCCAGCCCTGTAAACATAATTTGCCTTATATCACGCCAGTGGAGAAGGGGTCTCATTTTAAATAAGCGCATTTGTTTCCACATTTCTGCTCCTCCCCTCCGCTACTTGATTACCTTTGACCTTTTTCAAAAAGAGGCGAGGAGAGAATGGAGGAGAGGAGGCTAGTAAACAAATTGAGATTCTCCCCATGTCCATAGACCGCTTACAGGGTAAGGAAACCAATAAAGTGCATTCGGAAGGTATTCGGACCCGTTGACTTTTTCCACATTTTGTTACGCTACAGCCTTATTCTAAAATGGATTAAATAAAAAAAGTTCCTCATCAATCTACACACAATACCCCATAATGACGAAGCTAAAACAGGTTTAGACATTTTTGCACATTTGTTAAAAATAAAACAGAAAAACTTGAGACTCGAAATTGAGCTTAGGTGCATCCTGCTTCCATTGATCATCCTTGAGATGTTTCTACAACTCGATTGGAGTCTACCTGTAGTAAATTAAATTGATTGGACATGATTTGGAAAGGCACACACCTGTCTATATAAAGGTCCCACAAAAACCAAGCCATGAAGTCGAAGGAATTGTCCGTAGGGCTCTGAGACAGGATTATGTCGAGGCACAGATCTGGGGAAGGGTACCAAAAATGTCTGCAGCATTGAAGGTCACCAACAACACAGTGACCTCCATCATTCTTAATTGGAAGAAGTTTGGAACCACCAAGACTCTTCCTAGAGCTGGCCGCCCGGCCAAACTGAGCAATTGGGGGAGAAGGGCCTTGGTCAGGGAGGTGACCAAGAACCCGATGGTCACTCTGACAGAGCTCTAGAGTTCCTCTGTGGAGATGGGATAACCATTTCTGCAGTACTCCACCAATCAGGCCCTTATGGTAGAGGGGCCAGACGGAAGCCACTCCTTAGTAAAAGGCACATGACAGCCCGCTTGTAGTTTGACAAAAGGCACCTAAAGGATTCTCAGACCATGAGAAACAAGATTCTCTGTTCTGATGAAACCAAGATTGAACTCTTTGGCCTGAATGCCAAGCGTCACATCTGGAGGAAACCTGCCACCATCCCTAAGGTGAAGCATGGTGGTGGCAGTATCATGCTGTGGGGATGTTTTTCAGCGGCAGGTACTGGGAGACTAGTCAGGATCGAGGGAAAGATGAACTGAGCAAAGTGAAAACCTGCTCCAGAGCGCTCAGGACATCAGACTGGGGCAAAGGTTCACCTTCCAATAGGACAACGACCCTAAGCATACAGCCAAGACAACATAGAAGTGGCTTCAGGACAAGTCTCTGAATGTCCTTGAGTGGCCCAGCCAGAGCCTTGACTTGAACCAATCGAACATCTCTGGAGAGACCTGAAAATAGCTGTGCAGCGACGCTCCTCATCCAACATGACAGAGCTTGAGAGGATCTGCAGAGAAGAATGGGAGAAACTCCCCAAATAAAGATGTGCCAAGGTTGTAGCGTCATACCCAAGAGGACTCGAGGCTGTAGTCAATGCCAAAGGTGCTTCAACGAAGTACTGAGTAAAGTGTCTGAATACTTATGTAAATGTAATATTTCAGTTATTTTTTATTACTTTTTTTTGCAAAAATGTCTAAAAACCTGTTTTTGCTTCGTCATTATTGGTTATTGTGTGTAGATTGATGAGAAGGAAAAAAACAACTTAATCAATTTCACAATAAGGCTGCAATGTAACAAAAAGTGTACAAATGAAGGGGTCTGAATACTTCCTGAATGCACTGTGTGTCATTTTCTCTGCCTTAAACATTGAGGGGGGAACTCTTCACACATTATTCACATTGATAATATCAGGATGTATGACGATACACCTAACAACTTAAATGACTAATTTCTCTGAACAGGGGAAAACAAACATCAAATTCACTGAGAATACAATACATAGTATGAAGAAACATTACTCTTAGCCGCAGCTCCATACTACTTGCCAGACATAGAGAACTGATACTGTTTACTGGTTGTTGGAGAGGAATTGGTGTGGGGGGTCAGTGTGTGGTTTTAGATTTTGTTTTGGGGGGGATTCATCATGTCTTACTCATTGTTAGGTAGAAGTTTAGTCCAAATGGGATGTTTGATACTATATTTATTGAATATTATATGAATCCTATAAATGAAAATGACCAATTTGGATGCAATCCAATAGCTTAGCCCTTTACACTCATACCCGTATACTGTATGTGTTGAAAATTGCAAATTCGGGCACTAATAAGCGCCTAAATTGGAACGTTGTGGCTGTTCAGTAACATGCTATACATGACGTCAGAGTTCTGGCTCTGCGCCTCACAGTGCCCTATGCGTTTTGACTGACAGACGTTCTGAACTTGAGCACGGCGCGCGACAAGAAGTTGCCCCTATCCCTCTCTGCAAATGTTTGTTGTCTGAGTGAGGGAAAAGCAGTAAATTAGGAGGACTCGATGTATTTTGAAAGACGAGACGTTGAGGATTATAATAAATACCGCTTTGACGTCACACAAGCAAGCCAAACACCCTGTGAGTCCAAATGTGCACTTCACATTTCCAAATGTCATATACAATGTCAACAGTTATGATCACTATGTTTGATGTACAGTTACAAGATGACATGTTATACCCTGGGTTGTCCTGAACAGAATGAGCCTATGTTTGTTTATTGTGAAGAACATTTTCTGTGGTACACACCTGAATGCACTCACGTCTCCTTTCTATGCTCAGCAAAATAGCAATCGGTTTTTCGGGAATTGCCCTGTGAAAGCTTCAGATCATATTTTAGAACTAAGCTAGTCATGTTGGCAACAGAACAAGCTTTCAAATCATGGCCAACATTTTTTTATTACGTAAACGACAACAGTAATTGTGCGATGGCGGGGCTGCAGGGTTGTGTTCCAAACAAAACAACTACAAGTGTGCTTGGTCTAGTTCCTCAACAGCACAGCAAGGAGAGCTCAAAAACGTACCTTAAAGTCGAAGACTCTTAAAGAACTGTGCACACATTGGAGAGGTGTGTGATCACTTGGAGACACCAGTTTTACCTCTCACTCAAACCCTTGTCATTTTCTTGTCTTATGTTGCACCTACCCCACATTTCCCAGGAAAAGATTTATGTCTTATGTTAGTCAACTAGCACCACACAATCACAGTAGTCTAGAACCTGAGAGTCACAGTGCACCATTTAGTCATCTATAGCCTACTACAGAGCCAAGCATATCAATCTGGGAAAGGTAAAAGCATAGAAATAGAATCTATTTAGAATCTATTTCTATGGTAAAACAAGCACGTAGCATGATCGTCACAAGTAAAACCTTCAAAACCTGCTACAAAAAAGTCAGTGCCAAGTGACTCTCTCTCTCTCTCTCTCTCTCTACAAGGTAAAAATCTGTCATTCTGCCCCTAAGCAAGGCAGTTGACCCACTGTTCCCTGGGCGCAGAGTACGTGGATGTCGATTAAGGCAGCCCCCCGCACCTCTCTGATTCTTTCTCTCTCTCCTTCCTCTACCCCCCTCCCCAACCATTTCATCTCCAAACTTATTTTGTTGTTGTTGCTTAATGTGCTTTGAGATTGTAATGAAACGCACTACAAAAGTTTAATAAACAATTATTATTTTCTATCTTCAATCTCATCATCTCCTCAGTACTGCAGAGGCCTCCCAGGTCTATCACTCTATCGCTCCTCTCTACCACTGGACAAAATTCAAAGGTGTGTATAGCCTAATGTATCACCTGAGCAACACACACACACACACATATCCACACTGTGACGGCCCTGAATATTTCTGAACCGTCTCAGTGCTTCTCCTTCTAATAGGGCGCTTCCCCTTTAATTCCCCATTAAATAGCCAGCATCAGCTGCGCAAAGGTGAAGTTGTGATCGAGACATGAATGAGGATGTGTACTACCTTCAGTTCATGAAACTTCGCTCTTACGTTTGTTTGTTGCCTTGCAGTGTGTTTTGTAGCCTTAAAACGAGTTTACCCAGGATTGGATCCACTCTGTGCGTCTGTGGACTACAACTCTCCGTTGGTTTTCGTGGCCTTTTCTCCGCTGGAGATCTGTTGGCGGATTGTCTGACTGACCGACTGACTACAACTTTTTGTACACGGTATTTCATTTGTTTGGGGTGATGTATACTGTGATTTATCTAGTTGTTCAGACATTATTCTTTGATTAGTCTTTTGATACGCTTTCTAGTTGTGTTGCAAAATAAGTGGTATTTTGAGTGTATGAATATACTGGATTTACGCTACGGACAAACGTTGCGTGACTAAGGTCACTTGAGTCACTGAACTTATTTACCGGGCTGGACTCTTTTTATGCCCGAGGTACAGGACATTTCTAAATGAACATAAGTGCATTAATTGTTATATTGTTGTGTGTGATCATTTATGTTGTTAATACAACCACGCAAAAGAATACACTTGTTTGAAGTTCTTTCCAATGTTTTAAGGGGTTTATGAAAAGTATATTTTCATCCTTACTTTTACATAAGTCCTTTGTATTGGTGTGACTTGACGGACCAGATGGGACTCATTCCCTCCCAAACTAAAAGGAGAAACCAATGCTTTCTCTGGTAGGCATAACCTACCTGGCACCCCTATAAATAACCTCAAGTCAAAACCGTTACAACACGCACACACACACATGCATATACACATACCCACACACACACACGCACGCACACATACACATCCACACACACACACACACGAACATGTTGATTGGCAGAAACCAAATTATTTTTCCATGCTTCAATGCAAATAGTTAACCAAACTTTGTCCTGTCTATCATGTTTCATAGGCACATTAGACATAGCGGTTGCCTGTTGGAGATATATTAAAGTAAACTCTACCTGTCGTTAAGGCTAGCATCTACATCTACTTCCAAATCAACTACCTTAGCCAGGCAGAGATGTAGCTTCATCCAACATAGTTTTTTTGATAGTTGTAATATCTATGTTTATAATCTCCCTTTGTCTTTATTGACCTATTGATGGACATATCTACCATTCACATTTCCCCCATCATTATACAGGATGTTGTACAGAACATCGTTTCTCAAACTCTGTCCCGGGGACCCCAACGGGTGCACATTTAGTTTTTTGGCAAAACACTACACAGCTGATTCATGTAATCAATTCATCATCAAGCTTTGATGATTTGAATCAGCTGTGCGTAGTGCTAGGGCAAAAACCAAAACGTGCACACTTTGGGGTCCCCGGGACAGAGTGAAACGCTGGTCCAGAGCATGTCGGTGTTTTCTATGGGACTAATCTGCTGTGAAAGGTCTCCCCCTGCTGGATAGTGCAGAAATGACACATGATGGCACATGGCTATGGAACTAGGGGTCATGTGGAGACAAAAATACTCTCAGAACACTACTTTCAACTAAACAAAAATCTATTTAATCAGTTTTCAGGTAGAAACCATTTTTCATACAAACATATTGCGGGAATAATCAGTGCAAAGGTTCTTGCAATTGCTATTGCCAGCCCATCAGTAAAATCCATAAAGTGCAGGTAAGTTGGTGTGACTGTTCCAAGTCTCCTACCACCGTAGAAAAACCCACGACAAAGACTTCAACAACAGGTAAGGAGCTCTCCAAATTTTTTGTCCAAAGCTTTAGAACAAATGGGGGAAAATAATGGGTGAACTTTGCTGAAAGGCCTTCTGATATCATTAAAAGGTCCTGAAGAGTCATTCTGATTCCCATGTAAAATAGCCTTTTGAGTGACAAAAATATCACCCATTATATTGTTTTGGGATAGAAACGCTAAACATTTTAGAAAATTACTTTTTCTCTCATGGCTAGCTACCAGGAAGTTTGAAAAGACAGGCTGAGTGGGCGGGGAGCTTATATTCATGAACTCGCCTTGAACGAGAGCTCTTTTAAATGCCTATGTCAAGAAACTTGGATGCAATGAGCAGCATTGCAGTAAAATCCTCTCAAGCTAATCTGGTGCTACACAAAGCTACTCAAACAACATTGAAATCGCATCAATGATATACATTTTTTTTTATATACATCTCCCGTTTGGCATGTTTCCGGTGTTGCGGTTCACAGCAGCACTGAAGGATGTGTTAACATGACAACTGTGTCAGGGTTCTGAACGACCCGTTCCCCCTTTAGTTTCACGCTGGCTGAAGACCTAGCTAGCCAGTGACGAGGTAACACCAGTAGAGTAGTTATCTAGCTCTATAAACCACGCCCCTCTGCAAACACGCTTTCTCCAATGTTGGTTACAAGGCAGTACTTATTTAAATTAGGTAAGAGAATATCATGTTACCATTGGTGTATTAAAACGAGAGCATTAGGGTGATGTCACCTTATCCCCTTAATAATCCTGCTTCCTGAATCCAAGTGTTTGATACCGGGGGTGGGGACCAGTAACTTTATGACCAAACTTTATCAATGTAGAAGAAACAGTCGTTTTTCATACTTTGGTCATCATATTTTCATCCAAATATCATCCAAATTCATGAAAAACATAATTTTGACAGTTCATGACCTTTAAGAATAATATATTATACACCCATACATGGTACTGGGGATGATTTCTGCATCCACTTTCCTCTAAGCTAAGTCCATTCTCTTCTTTGGTCGGTGGCGAGACTTGGTGACCACCGCCAAACAACATCTCACAGTCTTCAGTCAGTGACATCAACAAGTGAACTTCAGCTAAGTGTGTCCTGATAGGCCCGGTCTGAGGGTGACTTCGACCAATCAGAAGACTAATAGGAAGAATGCTCTTGTGAAAATGGAGGACACCACAAAAGGACCAAAAGTCTTGACAGGAGACAGAGAGAAAGGTAGGGATAGAAAACCCTTCTCTGCCGTGTAGAGATACACTAGAAACAGCAGAAAGGGCTTCCCCACTGAGAGAAGAGGCGAGGAGTCAGGAAGTGCTGGAAAAGACCCTCTGGTCTGTCTGTCTGTCAGTCCATATCATACAGTATGTACAGTAACACGTGTCCCATCCATCTATCCTTGCAGTAGTAGAAGCATCTCACTGACAGGGGCCTGAGGGCTGTTCTCAAATCACAAATAACACCTTATTCCCTATGTATTACGCTACCTTTGACCAAAACGTGTATGTTAACTGCATAGGGCTCTGCTCAAAAGTAGCACACTTATTAGGGAATAGTGTGTTATTTGATCCTTTCTCCTTGACCCTTGACCTACAGAGAGGGAGAGAGAGAGGGGACAGTGACAGTTCAATGGGGCTGCGTTTGCCATGGAACTCGCTGGGGGGTGGAGTTTTGGATAGGATACTGCGGGGTAGGGTATGGGGGCATGTGGTGTGGCTGTGAGGGAGCACATCCAGAGTTGGAGGCAGAGTTGGAGGGCATGTTGTGGAGGTAAACAGGGGCTGTAGGGGCAGTCGGGGCGGTGGGGGTGGGGACTCTCTGGAGCACTACGTGGGGGTAGATGATCTGACTCTCTGCCCGGAACAGACCAGGAAGCGGGGCCTTCAGTAGGCTCTCCTGACTCCTAGAGAAAGAGAGAAAGAGAGAGAGACCTTAGAATCAGTGGAAACAACATTTCTCTACAACCCAATGTATTAGGCGTCTATAAAAGGTGCCTACAGTAGCAGGTTCCAATTGATATTTACAACACGTTTAGGTTCATACAGTAGATCGTAGGTTCTCACCTCTGGTATCCGCGGTTGTCGAAGCCGGCCATGCCCCCCAGGTAGACCGGGCTCTCTGCAGCCAGCCGGAGGTCCGGCCGCTGGGACAGGTGGAAGATCTTAGGAGGGGGGTACGTGTCCCAATCCCCCTCCTCTCTCTCCAGCCAGCACTCACTACGCCGAGAAGACCGCGTGTCTCTACGCCTGGAGAGAGGTGATTATCATCATCTCCATCAATATCACCTCTGTCTCCTCTTTCCGGTAAAGGTTTGAAGTGTGCGTGTCTGTGTGATACCGATATGTTTTCTTATATACCAAATATGCCAGATATTGTTGTTGTGGGGGGAGGCCAGAGGGAGGTGTTCATTTTGGAAGTGTGTTGCTCTTTTGACTACTACATGGAGCAGGCATTTGCTGCCAAGTTGCTGAAATAACAGACCCTCGTGTCACGCCTGAACAGCCTTGGTTATCTGTGCAAACTTGTGGTGCTGATATTTGGGAGTCTCGGCCAGGTTGACAGTACGGGCGTTCAGACCGCAGGCCTGCATCGCACAAAGGCAAAGCATGTAGCGAGGTACTGCTTCCTAATTTGTGGATTAAAATGAAGCATTTCAAATGTGTGTGTGTGCGCTTGCCTGCGTCTGTGAATGCGTGCGAGTGTGTGTACTGTACCTGCTCCTGCCGTCCCTCCTGGAGCCCCTGTCCTTCCCAGTGCGTTCCTGCAGGCAGCAGATGATGAAGGAGAGCGACATTGCCAGGATGACGATGCCACTGACCACCGAAGCCAGCACGGCCACGCGCAGACCCCGGTCCTCTGGCCTCGGGATGGCTGAAAGGGGAAGGCAGATCAAGGGAAAGCCGAATGACTTTCACATATCATGTCGCTTCAGATATATTTCTTAAGATCTGTGATAACTGCAGGGGTGGGAGCTAGGAGTAGGGAGCTAGGAAAGAAGGGTAGGAGAAATGTGTAGCAGCTAGGAGAAGGGAGTTAGGGAAGGAGGGTACGAGCTAGGAGAAATGGGCACAGAATAGGAGAAGAGGCTTGGAACTAAAGGGCTAGCGAGTGATTGGACCAGCTGTGTTGTCTCACCCTCACAGACTGGCAGGAAGTTGCTCCACTGGGGTTTGCCTGCCCGGACGCTGCAGGAGATCTTATCACTGCCCACCAGCTGGTAGCCCTCCCTGCACCAGAAGGCCAGCACTGTACCCACCGACACCCCCGTCCCACGCTCTACATAGAACGACCCCCGCCTCGGGGGAAGCACGGACACACACAACAGACCTGGGGAGAGCGGGAGACGGACAGTGAATCTGAGAACTACAAAAGCAGAACAAGAGGGGTTTAGAATATATATATAATATTCATTTATTACTAATATTCATATCTAGCATAAGGTATAAACTCTCGAGAGGTGTTAAATCTAAAGCTCTCAGAGTACATTTAAACACAGTTTAATTTGCTGTTAATAGAAAGAGGGCAGAGAGAGAAAGAGACATGTTTCTCGGCGAACAAGGCAAGGCCTATTGTGCGCCGCCCTATGGGACTCCCAAACAAGGACGGTTGTGATACAGCCTGGAATCGAACCAGGGTCTATAGTGACGCCTCCAGCACTGAGATGCAGTGCCTTAGACCGCTTCGCCACTCGGGAGCCCCTTAAGTATCAGAATGGGTGATTAATAATAAACGGGTCTTAAATACATCTAAAAGTAAAAGCATTGTATTTGGTTCAAAACATTCTGTAAGACCTAAACCTCAACTGGAGTTGTACGTAAAGGGTGTGGCCATTGAGCAAGTTGAGGAAGCTAAACTCCTAGGTATAACAGTGGATGGTCATTTATCATGGTCAAGTCATATTGACAAGGTTGTTGTGAAGATGGGGAGGAGTATATCTGCTATAGACATATATTCTTTGTTTTTGACAAAAGAAAATCAACTGTGCTAATTGTTCAAGCTCTGGTCTTGTCCCTTCTTGATTACTGTCCGGTAATATGGTCAAGTGCAGCAAAGAAAGACCTAGCAAAGCTGCAGCTGGTTCAAAACAGAGCAACAAAAAACAACAGCTCATGGCACATTAGGGACTGTGAAATGACACACACACAGGCACACTACCACACTCTAACAAAAACAATCTACACACGCGTTATTTTTTAGTTGTATTGTTTGTATATCATTGTATTTTACATTTTGTGGGACTGTTCTTGTACATCAGTAAACAGGTTTCCATCCAGACTTTTTATGCAAGTAAAGTACGTAGGATAAGAAATGTCACGACAGGCCTGGTGGAAACAGCAAATGTATCGGTAAACTTTCCAAATGTCCACAAAACAAAATACACAGGGTGGGATCTTTTTGTGTCGGTACAATTCATTATGCGAGAAGTGGCGGTGGTAACGTCTTTATGCGCAAATATTGATATAATAACCATCATATCGAAATCAACTTGGAGTCACGCGATGATATGTTGTGTGGTCCTCCCACTACGACTCGGGAAAGCATGCAGTTTATTAAATAAATAAATAAATAAATATTAAATAAACGATGATGATGATAAATGATGAACTTCACAGGATGGTGAAAGTGCAAGGTGATGAGCTTGATGTTGCTTTCCCAATAATTATTGAGGGTCTTATTCTGGTGACATGATGATCGATGTTTGGCTGATCGATGCTTGGCTTCCGTTTGACAAATCCAAATAATCTCGCTCTTCTGTGCATAATAATCTCATAATGCAGTAGGTTAAACCCGCACTGTATCTGCAAACTGTTGGCTAGAGGGCATATACCAAGACCAGAGCGGGCACATTCGCTATATAACGCAAACATTTTTTGTTACAAAACCATCAGAGTTTTTATTCGTATTTTTATGCGCGCTACGTCATCACCCACAACAAGTCAATTTGATGGAAACCCATCTCTTGTGGGAAAACGTGCATATTGTTAACATGCGGATTTTTGAATATTTGCAAGAAAATCTGGCGCCAATCAGTGTTTTGCTACTTGTTTTATGTTTTTTTTGTGGACCCCGGGAAGAATAGTTGCTGTTTCGCAAAAACAAATGGGAATCCGAATGAACGAATAAACCAATAAACAATCGATTCAGTAGAGAGCAGTACTGATGCTGAGTTGTAATGTTATGTTATTCCTGTCTTGTGATGTTATTAGTGCTCTAAGACCCTGAAAGCACGCAGGCGGCTGTCTGCTGATTAGATATGACAGATGGGGGGATTTCTGTTCTGCAGCGGTGCAGCGAGAGAGGGGGGGGGGGGGGGGGGGGGGGGGGGTTAAAAAGAGAGAGAGAGAGAGAGAGAGAGCTAGCCATGAGGGGATGAAGGAAGTTGATACTACTGCACTAGGGCTTTACTCTTGCTCTCTCTTTTCCCAAACACACACACACACACATACATGGACACGCACACGCACACAAACACACACACACACACACAACACACACACACACTGCATGAAAGCCAAGACAGGCACACATACAAACATGTGAATAACAATATGACAGACATGGGTGCAGTGTCCACAGCAGATCATTTTCCCTACTGAGTCCAACATAGGACTGATTCTGCATCACCACGCAGCATCTGCTTGCATATATTCATGCCCTGATACACACAAACACACAGGCACACACACACACACACAAAATCAGGCACACACTCTCATACACACCAGCCGAGCTTAGACCTGAGTCATCATAGAGTTTAATCAGGAATGCAGCCCCTAAGCCATATGCCTCCCCTCCCAACACACACACACACACACACACACACACACACACACACACACACGTGACACAGTCTATATTAGTAGGCCTACAGCGCAATGTGCTATTGGGATGTTCCCTGCACAGCTCAGAAGATACCCTTCCATTTTAATATCTTGTGGAGTGGCCTTTGGACTGCCATTAGAGTGTTTCTATTGTTATGTTAGACAGCTGGGTTTGGCTACTGGGTGAATGTTGGGTCTGTCTCATTCTGATCAGCTTATCTCCAGTGGGCCGCCATTCACAGGGCTTAGCTGGCACGGCAATACTGTGGGCTGCCTGCAACCAACCTGGCAACCTGACTCTCACAACATAACAACTGCCCCTTTCTTCTCTCTTCTTGATGTTCCCTCGATCCCTCTCTCTTTGTCCGCCTCAGGGTCCTCACAGATAGGCGCTCAGAATAGTGCCTGATTAAATAAAGATTAGGTCCACCATTAAAGATTCATCCACACACAAAAACACTCACGCACGCACACACACACACACACACACACACACACACACACACACACACACACACACACACACACACACATGCTCACTCTCCGCTCGGAGCTGCTTCACTACTGACCATACAGTACACTCCCTGAGTTGCCCTGCAGCAAGGCAGAGAAGGCTGCTGGACCACCTGGCTTGTGACACACCCCAGAGGCCACAACAACCTCTATAATCTAGATATGATCACTTCTCTACCATTGCGTCATCCCTCCATCAGAATTAGTGTTGCAAAATTATATAACTTTCCTAAAATGCCAGGTTTTCTAGAAATCCTGGTCGGAAGATTCCCTAAACAGAGGTGAACAAGCAGTAAATCCAGGATCCTTCAAAAAGGTTTTCTGGATTTTGGGGAAAGTTACCAGGATTTCCCACATAAAAAATGACTATATTATACTATGGTATAAATACTATAGTATTTATTGTAGTATTTTTACAGGCTATAGTATTTACTGTAGTGTTTTTGCAGACATTACTGTAGTATTTTTTTTATGCTGCTTCGGCAAAAGCTAATGGGCATCCGAATGAACCAATGAACAAATAAACCAACAGACAAGCGATCCAGCAGAGAGCAGCACTGATGCTGAGTTGTAATGTTACGTTATTTCTGTGTTGTGATGTTCGTTTTGTGGATAATACAGCAGTAGTTACTGTAGTATTCTATTAGAATGCTACCACATTCTATAGTAAGTATTACACATGATCGAGGGATACTACAGTGTGTAAGTACTTTAGTATTCTATAGTAAACTGTAATATTTTTTTCATGCGGGTTCACAACCCTGAAGCTGAGTAACCCCTATTGACCCTCTAATACATGCAGGGAGGGAGGTTGAACCACCTGATTAGCCTGGTGATCTATTGTCTTTTGTTTTGGACAGTCAGCCTTCCGCTAAACAAACTGCCCTCTTGTTCATTTTTGTATTATTTTTCTCACCCCTCTATCTCTCTTATATCTCTCTTATATCTCTCTTATATCTCTCTTATATCTCTCTTATATCTCTCTTACTCTCTCTCTTACTCTCTCTCTTACTCTCTCTCTCTCTCTCTCTCTCTCTCTCTCTCTCTCTCTCTCTCTCTCTCTCTCTCTCTCTCTCTCTCTCTCTCTCTCTCTCTCTCTCTCTCTCTCTCTCTCTCTCTCTCTCTCTCTCTCTCTCTCTCTCTCTCTCTCTCTCTCTCTCTCTCTCTCTCTCTCTCTCTCTCTCTCTCTCTCTCTCTCTCTCTCAATTCAGGGGGCTTTATTGGCATGGGAAACATGTGTTAACATTGCCAAAGCAAGTGAGGTAATAATAATATACAAAAGTGAAATAAACAATAAAAATTAACAGTAAACATTACACATACAGAAGTTTCAAAACAATAAAGACATTACAAATGTCATATTATATATATACAGTGTTGTAACAATGTACAAATGGTTAAAGTACACCTCTCTCTTTCTCTCAACCCCCTCTCCATCAGAGCGTGATGTAGCAGCAGTCTATTCCTGTGGTCTCTCTCTCCGCTACTCTCTGACACGGCCAATGATCTAATCCCCTTAACACTCCCTGTACCGTGAGAGGGGTGAGGTAGGGATAGAGGAATGACAGGGATGAGTGGAAACAAGGTCCTGGCCTCCTTCACCGGAGAACTCTCTATTTCTCCGAGTCCTCGCCGAGTTTTAGATGAGAGCCCTTGACGTGCGTATCTCGCTCTCTCGCTCTCTGTTATTTTAAGAACAAATGGAGGGATGGTGTTCCGAGTGCTGCACTTTCCCTCTAACTTTTCCCTCTGACAATAACCGACGATAACTTTATCTCGAGAACTATATTTGTTTTCCCTCTCCCTTCCTCACTCCAACGTTACCTCTCTCTCTCTCTGTTAAGGGGTGGACCTGGGCCTTGTGAGGCTGGAAGTATTGGTTAAACATAGCTCGGGTCTTCTGACCATGCAGTGAACAGTAATAATAGGACTGGTTGTGTGCCAGCGGAGGATGCTGGACAGACTGACAGCAGCTAGAGCTCCCCAGTTAGAATGTCTGCATTGTTTAAGCTGTGGAACATGGACCAGGAGTGTCAGTTCTATTAACCCTCTGTCCATTAACCGTCTGGGCGGAACTACACGCTACAGTATTTTGTAACAAGATACTTCTGAGAGCTTTGTATTTTCAAAATACTTTTCTATAAGAATTATTTAAGCGGTTTACAATTTTGTGGCACCTTTTCATCCTGCCAGTGGTGTAAAAAGTACCCAATTGTCATACTTGAGTAAAAGTAAAGATACCTTAATAGAAAATGACTCAAGTGGAAGTCACCCAGTAAAACACTACTTGAGTATTGGTTTTAAATATACTTCAGTATCGAAAGTAAATGTAATTGCTCAAATATACTTAAGTATCAAAGTAAAAGTATAAATCGTTGCAAATTTCTTATATTAAGCAAACCAGACGGTGCCATTTTCTTTAAGGATAGCCAGGGGCACACTCCAACACTCAGGCAATTTTTTTTTAAAGCATGTGTGTTTAGCGAGTATGCCAGATCAGAGGCAGTAGGGATCACCAAGGATGTTCTCTTGATAAGTGAGTGAATTGGACCATTTTCTTGTCCTGCTAAACATTAAAAATTTAACAAGTACTTTTGTGTGTCAGGGAAAATGTATGGAGTAAAAAGTACATTATTGTCTTTAGGAATGTAGTGAAGTAAAAGTAAAAGTTGTCAAAAATATAAATACACTACCGGTCAAAAGTTTTAGAACACCTACTCATTCAAGGGTTTTTTCTATATTTTTACTATTTTCTACATTGTAGAATAATACTGTAGACATAAAAACTATTAAATTACACATATGGAATCATGTAGTAACCAAAAAAGTGTTAAACAAGTCAAAATATATTTTATATTTGAGATTCTTCAAATAGCCACCCTTTGACTCGATGACAGCTTTGCACACGCTTGGCATTCTCTCAACCAGCTTCATGAGGTAGTCACCTGGATTGCATTTCAATTAACAGGTGTGCCTTGTTGAAAGTTAATTTGTGGAATTTCTTTCCTTCTTAATGCGTTTGAGCCCATCAGTTGTGTTGTGACAAGGGGGGTATACAGAAGATAGCCCTATTTGGTAAAAGACCAAGTCCATATAATGGCAAGAACTGCTCAAATAAGCAAAGATAAACGACAGTCCATCATTACTTTAACACATGATTGTCAGTCAATAAAGGAAAATTGCAAGAACTTCAAGCGCAGTCGCAAAAACCATCAAGCGCTATGATGAAACTGGCTCTCATGAAATGGAAGACCCAGAGTTACCTCTGCTGCAGAGGATAAGTTCACTAGAGTTACCAGCCTCAGGAATTGCAGCCCAAATAAATGCTTCACAGAGTTCAAGTAACAGACACATCTCAACATCAACTGTTCAGAGGAGACTTTGTGAATCAGGCCTTCATGGTCGAATTGCTGCAAAGAAACCACTACTAAAGGACAACAATAATAAGACTTGCTTGGGCCAAGAAACACGAGCAATGGACATTAGACTGGTGGAGTCAAATTCTGAGATTTTTGGTTTCAACTGCCGTGTCTTTGTGAGACGCGGTGTGGGTGAACGGATGATCTCTGCATCTGTATTTCCCACCGTAAAGCATGGAGGAGTAGGTGTTATGGTGTGGGGGTGCTTTGCTGTTGACACTGTCTGTGATTTATTAAGAATTCACACTTAACCAGCATGGCTACCACAGCATTCTGCAGCGATAAGCTGATGTAAAATACTTAAGTACAAATACTTTAAAGTACTACTAAGTCGTTTTTTGGAGTATCTGTACTTTACTTTACTACACTAATGGTCAAAATATATGGTTATCTCAAGAATCGCAAATATAAAATATATTTTGATATGTTTGATATGTTAACACTTTTTTGGTTACTACATGTTTCCATATGTGTTATTTCATAGTTTTGATGTCTTCACTATTATTCTACAATGTAGAAAATAGTAAAAATAAAGAAAAACCCTTGGATGAGTAGGTGTTCTAAAACTTTTGACCATTAGTGTAGTAAAGTAAAGTACAGAAACCCCCAAAAAACTACTTAGTAGTACTTTAAAGTATTTGTAGTTAACTATTTTACACCACTGCACCCTGCATTGGTATCAGGAGTCTGATGGTGCTATGGTGTGATAAGAGTGTCTGCTAAATGAACTAAATATAAATGTAATGAAAAATGGCAAAGCATGCTGAGTATTATTCTAATAAGCTCTGCCCCAAAACAAGTCCAGTGTGCTTTGCAGTTCATTTTGGTATTTACCACATATCACAGTAAGTCAAATGTTTCTGTAACCGTTACCTGAGAATGTTCTTGCTGTTTGTCCTGGCTACTTGCAAATTTACTTTGTATTTTGAAATACATGTATTTGTATTTTAAAATACTATACTTGACCAAATACAAGTATTTTCTAGTTCATTTTGATACGTTGATCTTTATGGTAATTTGTAATTGTGTTTTGTCATTTCTGCCCAACCCTGTGCCACAACTGCAGAATACAAACTCTCCCCTGCTAGCAAAACAACTAATGGAATGGAAAAGGGAGATAAAGTAGGGAGAAAAAACAACAAATCTATCACTTTCATTGACCCCCTAATGGCAATATCAATATGCCATTTACAGAGTGTACTGGTAGGGACCAGGGCAGTCTAGTCACAGGGGAGCTGCTCAGGATTCTGCCCAGAAAGAGTGTGATCTATCAGGCATGGAGAGGAGAGGGCTAAGGGGAAGTGTGCTGTGGACCAGCGGGATCTCATTATAAAATATTTATTCCCACTGGGAGAGAGAGAGAGCGAGAGAGAGCTGCTGTTATGAAACCAAACTGTGTGTTTTTTAAACCTTTAAGGAGATTTGCATCGTTGTGGTTAGTGTGTGTCCATTTCTGTCTGTGTGTATGCACGTGTTCATGCCATGCACGTGCGGGTGGTGGTGGGACTGTGTAATAGCGTGTGTGTGTGTGTGTGTGTGTGTGTGTGTGTGTGTGTGTGTGTGTGTGTGTGTGCGAGAGAGAGCGAGCGAGAGAGAGAATGGCATGCTCCACTAACCGCTAACTCATGCACACAGCAGCATCATAATGGCATCTTGATGATTTCTCTTTAGGCAGTGCAGCTGAACAGTGGACATGATGAGACATCACAACCACAGGATCTGAAGCCACGAACACCCCCAGGCTCTAATTAGGAAGTTCTGAGTCTGAACTGCTTCACATTGGATTCTAATAAAGTTTAGACAAGTCGAAAACACTTGCACACTACTCAAGCTCTCATATGACGGCTGATAGCGCCATTCTGTGTACAGATAGGCAAACCTTTACAGACATACACATGCGGACAAACAAGCAGACACACAGGCCTAATTACACAACTGTTTCACTTGCACCTGCAAGCATAAACACTGTAGTAGTACACACCACAAACAGAACACAAGTTTGTATGTAGTATTAGTTTGTAGCAGTATTAGACATCAGTCCAGGAGACCTCGGACTCACCTGTGTGGTTGCTGGTAGCTGCCTGTGACTCTAACTCTGTTGGGGACCCCGTCTGTAGCTCAGGCTGTGTCTGTAGCTCTGCCTGTGTCTGTGCCACAGTCTGTGCCTCTGTCCGTAGCTCTGGCTGGGTCTGAAACTCTGCACGTGTCTGTGCCTCTGTCTGATGGTCTGGCTGTGTCCGTACTTCAGTCCGTGTCTCTGTAGAAATGGGAGGATCAGAGGTGGTCTCTTGGAGGAGGGGGCTGACCGACGAGCATGCAGCCAGGGCCAGTGCACACACCAGGGGCCACATCAGGGCCCACCCACACAGGGGCCTCCCTCCTCTAGACATGGGGACAGGCAGGAGAGGAAGATACCAAGATGTCCTCAGTAGCACTAGACGTCCTTTCTCCGTCACTCTCTCATGGCCAGATGACACTCACCGCTGGTCCCTTACCGTCCCGCCACTCGAGGTCTCCCA